>NW_027532203.1:1523056-1765531 GCF_008692635.1 Crocuta crocuta
TCTCTCTCTCTCTCTCTCTCTCTCATTTTACCCCTCGCCTACTCACTCCTACTCTCTCACCAAAAGAAAAAAAAAGGAAAAGAAATAAAGAAAATAAAAACAGAAAATCAGAGAAAAACGATTATTAGTAAGACTGGATCAGTAACTAAAAACATCCCAACAAACAAAAGTCCAGCTCCAGTTGGCTTCACTGATAAGTTCTACCAAACATTTTAATGAGGAATTAATACCAGTCCTTCTCAAACTTTTACAAAAATTTGAAGAGGAGGGAACACTCCCAAACTCATTTTACAAGGGTGGCATTGCCCTGATTCCAAAACCATATAAGGACACCACAGGAGGGACGCCTGGGTGGCTTAGTCGGTTAAGTGTCCGACTTTCGCTNAGGACACCACAGGAAAACTACCTGTCAGTAGCTCAGGTGAACACAGATGCAACAATTGTCAACAAAATTCTAGCAAGCCCAATTCAACACATTAAAAAGATGATATACCACGATCAAGTGGGATTTGTCTCTGGGATGCAAGGATAGTTCAACAATAGCAAATCAAATATGATATACCACTTTAGTAGAATGAGGTATAAAGGTCATATAATCCTCTCAACAAATGCAGAAAAAAATTTGACAAAATTCAACATTTTTTCAGAATGAAAAACGCTCTCAACAAATCAGTTATAGAAAGAACATACCTGAACATAATAAAGGCCACATATGACAAAGCCCCAGTCAAAATCATACTCAATATTGCAACACTGAAATATTTTCCTCTAAGATCAGAAAGAAACACAAATATGCCTACTCTACCTTTTTTGACATTGTACTGGAAGTCCTGGCCAAAGCAATACTTTATACCTAAGTATACTCAGTGAAGAAAAACAACAGTCATTTCAACAAATAGTGTTAGTGTTGGGAAAACTGGATATTCACATCCAAAAGAATGAAATTGGACCCTATCTTATGCTACTCGTAAATATGAACTTAAAGACTAGAGTTAGGACATGAAGGCATAAGAAAAAGCAATCTTGACATTGGCTCTGGCACTGATTTTTTGGACATGATAACAGAAGGAAAAATAAGCAATTGGACTGCATCAAACAAAAAAAGGCTTCTGAACAGAGAAACAAGCAACAAAATAAAGAGGCTACTTACAGAATGGCAGAAAATATTTCTACACCATCTACCAGTTAAGAGGTTAATATCCAAAGTATAGAAAGACCCCATACAACTCAATAACAATCCCCCAAAATAATCCAATTAAAAATGAGCAGAAGGTATAGATAGATATTTCTCCAAAGAAGACATACGTATGGCCAAGAGATACGTGAAAAGATGCTCAGTATCACTAATCAATTCAGGGAAATGCAAATCAAAACCATAATAACATATTACCTCATACCTGCTAGAATGGCTTTGGTTAAAAAAGACAAATAAGTGTTGGCAAGAATGTAGAGAAAAGAGAAACTTTGAGTACTGTTAGTGAGAATGTTAATTGGTACAACCACTATGGAAAATAGTATGGAGGTTTGTAAAATTTAAACATAAAACTACCATATAATCCAGCATTCTCACTTCTGGGTATATGTCAGAGGAAATGAAATCACTATCTCAAAGAGATATCTGCACTTTCATATGCATTCCAGCATTATTCACAAGAGACAAGACATGGAAACAAGTAAGTGTTCATGTTCATCATGGATGAATAGATAAAGAAAATATGGTATGTTTACATATATACATATATTTATATATTTATACCATATTTATATACATATACATACCATATATATATATACACAAACACATACACACAATGGTATATTAGTTGATTATAAAAGACATTAAATATTGCCATTGGTAACTACATGGATGGACCTTGAGGGCATTAAGCTAAGTGAAATAAGTAAAAGAAAGAAAAACATATACTGTATAATTTCACTTGTAGGTACACTCTTTAAAAGAGTTCGACTTGTAGAAGCAGAGTAGAATGGTGATTGCCTGGGACTAGGAGGTGGGAAAATGAGGAAATGTGGGCAAAGGGAACAAACTTTTAGTTATAAGATGATTAAGTTTTGGGCATTTAATATTTAGTATGGTATTCTTAACATTACAGTATTTCATGGGCACAGTTGGTTGAGTGTCTGACTTCGGCTCTGATCATGATCTCATAGTTCATGAGTTCGAGTCCTGCGTCGGGCTCTGTGCTAACAGCTCAGAGTCTGGAGTCTGCTTCTGATTCTGTGTGTCTCTCTCTCTCTGCCCTTCCCCTGCTCATGCTCATGCTCTGTCTCTCACAAAAGCAAAATAAACATTTTAAAAAATTAAAAAAAAATTACAGTATTACATAGTGGAAAGTTACTAAGACAGTAGATTTTTACTTACCACTAGAAAGTAAAATTTTAATGATGGAGGTGTTAACTAATCTTATTGTGATAATCATTTCTCTATATATTCATGTGTATCAATCATCACATTGTGTGCCATAAACTTACACAAGTTATATGTCAATTATGTCTCAATACAGCTTGAAGAAAAAGAAATTCCCTTTAATAACATTTACCATCAAAACGACATAAATATGTCACTCACTATTAAAAAAGTGGTTGAATTCAAAATTTGTAAAACACAGAAAAATGTAGATAATCTTACTTTTTGATTTCATAAATTATAGTGTTTCCATATTTAGCACAGAATTCTCTGAAACATAAACACCCTTATTTCTTAAAATATATCAAGTTGAAAATTAAACCCTATGAAATTTGGATCTCTGGACATGTGAGTTGAATGAGATTAAGATTGGGATAGATTACTCTCTGTATGCTCTCTGAATATATTGTTTGCTTTCTTAAGCACAGTTTATTTATTTGACTTAAATTCTCTCACATTATTAAAAGTAGAGGTGTCAAAAATACAACGTAAGTATAGTAAGAATGACCTAATTTTCAGGTGATTATAGACAGAAAAAAAATATTTGAAGTGTATTCTGCACATTTAAGGTGACAAGTGGGAAAATATCTGTTTTTTGAGTTTCACTTGGAGGTTTTAGATTGTAAAAGTAATTGTATCTCAAATATAAACACAAGGGGGGTGGACCAATCAGTCCTATAAATAAATAATGATCCTCATACTAATGAAACAAGTTCCCAGCATGAAACAGTGAGCATATCAACAGATTAAAACATTATTTCTATCATGAATTTGAATTCTGAAAATTATAATTTTGTTATCTGCTGTCTTATCTGTTTTAATGTTACCAAAATCACAGAATCAGAATGTAGGTCAAAATATTATTACTTACTTTCGTTTTCTTTAAACTTGACCATTCTACAATTCAACATCCTCTCAGTAAATTTGCTTCAGATTAATCAAAGTGTACTTGTACTAAAACTGCATGTAAAAATAGCTTTCCGATTAGACAATTTATATCTTCATTCTACGAAAAGCCTGTTTACCACTGAACTTACCATGCACAAAAGTTACCTACTAAAATAAATGAGTCATTTTGAAATCTAACAGTTCAAATCTTGGCATTCAAACATATATTTAACTAGGGCACACTGTTTATTGAGTATTCTATAGTAAATAGAAACTTTATATATATAAAATGTCACAAGTTGCTGTCCTCTCTATTGCCTACATGATATCTCATTTAGCCTGCATATAAAAATTTATCACTCTTTTACATTTTCATGGATATCTCCCATAATCTCTATAAAGAAGATAAAGTATTCAGTGTGAAATATGAGATATCATCTAATGAAGTTAGATATTAAACTAAAATTTTGAGTGAGAATCATTCAGTCTTCTGTAATACTTCTGCTTAACATGAAATCCATATAAATCAATATTGATGGAGTTATACTCTTCTTACATTAGGTTTTATCCTTGATGGAAGAATATGTCTAACATATTGAGAAATCATATTATTCATGCTTTCAATAATGCTTTTTTTCTGATCTTCAAAAATTTTATATAGTTTTGTACGTTTTAGCATTTATGAATAATGCCATACAAAGTGTGATTTATATATAAGTTCTCACATATAATCAATATTTTGTCTTACATTAATATACCGTTATCTCACTATAACTTTGTAATTTGTGTCACAACAAATGAAATATATTGGCCAACTGAAGTTTCCAGTTCCCATGGTTTAGACTACTAAACTATGATTTGTATCTCAAGAATTTAGTACAAGTCTACATCCTGTGTCACGTATATAACAGTATGTTTTTGTAATATAGTATTGCGGAGAAAATGGGTAAAGTCAAATATTGTGTTCATTTTTCATAAAGTCCTTTTGTAAAAAAAAAAATAGCTTTAAAGAGTGAGGATTTTAAACATGCCTGTTTTTCTATGGAAACTGTGTCTGGCTTAACCCAAGATTTCCCTTATCACTATGTGAACCCGGAGATTAGGGAAGCTGAGCACTATGTATGGCTAGATAATGATCACAGGCCACATTTCAAAGGTCATGATATTCAAGACTGGGCAAAAGGACATGTACTGAATTGAGGTTCCATCTCCCCAGTAGCACAGAAGAAACAGTTGGTAAAAAGAAAATAAATATAAAACAGCATATTAAATTACTAACAAATAAAACTACTTTGGCCAAGTAGACTACGGTCATGTCCCAGACTTTAATAGATTTGAATGATCCATCAGCAGGGTCTGTTGCCCCATATGCCCAACTGGGTGATCCAGCTCAGGCAGCCATTACCCAGGACCCTAAAGGTATGGAAGTCAGGGGACATAGCCATTCCCCAGTTCTCACCTTGAATAAATGCTATGCTTCTGAGAACACCAAGCCCCATCATGCCTGAGAAAAGAGTTTTTTACTGGAATTTGCCATGAGATGTCCCACCAAGATGGGAAAATTACATCACACCTGGTTGAATGGAACCTATTCGCTCCTCCTCACTGGGGTCCTATTGCCCTGCTTCAAGCTGGACATGTTGAAACAAAAGATCCCTGGAGTACTGGGGCACCTGGGTGGCTTAGTCGGTTAAGCGTCCGACTTTCGCTTAGGTCATGATCTCGCGGTTNAGTAGAACACACACCATTAACAGAAAGGGAAAGTTTAGGGTCCTGATCTGGCATATCCCACCCCCAGTTAATCTCCTGACACCAATAGTGCTGCCTCCCCCCAGCAGACATGAGGTAGGCACGGCCAGGTCAAGTTCCTAAAGCTGCCACCTTCATTCTGAAGGCCAGGTGGGCACGTTGTTTCCCACTAGTATAATCATTGGGCTGCCTTGTTTGTTTCTTCCATTGGCCTCAAGGACATTGTGACATATAGAAACCATTACTAAATTTCCCCAGCCAGCCTGAATGATAGCCAGAAAAGTCTACTCTTATTGAATACAAAAATGTCTCTGATGATAAAAGCTTCCCAACAGCACTCCCCCCACCCCAAAGTAAAACAGCCTTCAACATAGCCTCACAAAGATGCAGCTGTGCCATTGTTCACACAAATGTTAGGTGCCCATACCTGACGATTCTGTTAATGCATCATATTTAGTAAATCAGACCCCCAGATCAGAGGACTTACTAAATCAGTGGTTCAGGTCATAGGATTCTTGTTGGTAACAGTTGTCACTTATTTGGGAATTATTGTCTTAATCTGTGTTTTTCTTGAATGTGCCTGTATTACCTGCCTTCAGGGTAGCCGCATAGCTGCCACATGAGCCACCTCCACGCTAGTGAAACCCCTTGCTGATGGCTGAGGACATGCTATGGAAGAGGGGAGAGTGGAAGATTGTAAGAACTGGTCATGAAGTTGTGGAAAGTTGAGGGAGATCATTGAGAGGATGTGACGGTCATTTGACCTGCATGCCGGACATGGGAAATCAGAAGTTCCTCAGCCCCTCTGATGTCCTTGAAACATGAGTTTCACTAGTGTTCTCCTCTCCCAGAAGCTTCCTCAGGAACCTAACCTTGAGATAGAAATGTGCTGTTGAGACTCTCTGGATGGTATATATATAACTGAAGGTATATATGACTGACTGAAGCCTTTATGACTTTCAAGACTTGGTGGGCAGGTCCAGAAAGCTACTTGTCTTAAGGACACCCAAAAAGGAACCTCATAAATAAGTTCTCTTGCTCAATACGACTACCACCTACCAATCTAGAATGGTCTGCCTCTTGTTTGGTCTCCTCCTGTCCTCCTTGCCCTGGGTGGCGGGGGGGGGGGGGGGGGGTTTTGAGAGNTCTGACATTTTGTCTGGAAAGCACTTGGCCCAGAATTTTTCCCTGTATTATTATTAGTAGGTAAACTATAGTAAGCAAGAGTGAATTCGAGAGACATCAACTTTGTACTTGTACCTCTAACATGGAGTGTGACAGATGGTGTATAAGATATATGGCCAGTGAGTAAAACGTCTCATTTTAAGACATGATTAAATCTGAAAAGAAGGCTACTGATAATGCAGAACACTGCTCATATAAACACATTTAAGCTAAGAAGCTGATTAAATAATGTATTAAATACATGTGAAGAATATCTGGTGATATATTTAATGGGAAAATAATCTGTATAATGCATTATATCAGTAGTAAATCAGACCCCCAGATCAGAGGACTTACTAAATCAGTGGTTCAGGTCATAGGATTCTTGTTGGTAACAGTTGTCACTTATTTGGGAATTAATGTACATCATTACTGTACATGTATACATCATTTGTCCTTTGGAAATAACTTTATTACTAGCATATACTTTAAATAAGTTTAATTTAAACATTTTTAAATGTTTACTTGTTTTCAAGAGGGAGAGAGACAGAGAACAAGCAGGGGAGGGGCAGAGAGAGAGAGGGAGCCAAAGAATCTGAAGGAACCTCCAGACTCTGAGCTGTTAGCACAGAGCTCGAACTCACGAGCTGCGAGATCATGACCTGAGGTAAATTAGGACTTAACCGACTGAGCTACCCAGGCTCCCCAAGAAACTCTAATTTTTGATCCATTAATGNTGAGATCATGACCTGAGGTAAAGTAGGACAACCGACTGAGCTACCCAGGCTCCCCAAGAAACTCTAATTTTTGATCCATTAATGTAGTCAAACCGACTTTATCAGGTTTTAGTGAGAGCAGAATAAAGTGTAGACTAAAGGAATGAAGACACTAAACAGGTTAGTTCGTATGTATGGCATGTACCATACTTCTTGCACTGATGAATAACGCTGTTAACAATACTATTCTATTGAAAGTGATTTCAGTCAGGTAAGAGCAACCAATGCAGGCTGGGAAAAACGTACAAATGAGTATGTCTAATAAAAACAGGGATTTGTGCATTGAGACAAATATCAGGTTATCAATCACCCAATCCTAATTAAGAAATGTTGGCTTTTGTTTTCTTTTTTCCTTGATGTTATTCAAAATAATTCCTATCTTTATGGAAGTTTCATTATTCTGTTATATTTGTATTGTTTACCTTTCACATTTATATTTATAAGTTATTTTAAACCATTTTTTGTGAATGGTGTAAAGCACGTGTCAAATTCTAGATCAAAAGAGAGATGACTGATGGAAGTATAAATGGGTGGAGATATCCAATTGATGCTGCAGCATTTATTCAAATGATTCTCCAGTGCTCAACGATGCCATCATTGCATGCATGAGCTCTCCATATATGTATATTGTTTCTGAATCTCTAGTCAGTATTGTTATCTTTTGTTGCTCTATGGGCCATAGTAGAGTCATAAGCCCTGCTCTCTATTAGTGCAAACTTTCCAGATGTTCTTCACCAAGGTGTCTTGGCCTTGCTTGATCCTTTGAATTTCCATGAATATTTCAAGTCATCTTTTTAATTTAGCCAGTAATACAACTTGCTAGAAATTTGATGATGATGGCATTTACACTATGGATCTATTTGTTGATATTTCTATGTAGTGATTTCATAAACCCAGTATTTTTGTCCACTTTTGATCATTAATTTCTCTTTACTTTCTTTGTAGAGGTCTTTAATAATTTTTTGTTTAGATATTCCTGAGTATATTTATTTCTTATACATATTATATATTTAATTGAAATATTATATACGTATTTATTTCTGGTATAAATAAAAAATGGACTTGGGTGCATCTTTTGTGTTCCTGTAACCTTGCTATTTTAATGATTTAATATTCTGTGAAGTTTTTTTATATGTGTATTCTGCTTGATTTTCTAACAAAATAGTATTACCTTTGAATCATTATTGTAATTAAAAAACATTTTTTAATGTTTATTCATTTTTGAGAGACAGAGAGAGACAGAGTGTATGCAAGTGCGAGGCAGAGATGGAGGGAAACACAGAATCCGAAGCAGGCTCCAGGCTCTGAGCTGTCAGCTAGGGCCTGACACAGGGCTCAAACTTATGAACCATCAGATCATGACCTGAGCCAAAGTCAGATGCTAAACTGACTGAGCCACCTAGGCTCCCCTGTCATCATTTTTAATCATTCATTTTTGTATACATGGCATTGCCTCATTTCATTGTCTCGAAGGTTTACTACAATGCTACCAAAAATAGTGATAATAAACTTCTTGCTTTTTAACTACTTCAGAAGCAAATGTTTTAATATTTCACAAGTAAATATGATTGCTGTCAAAGTTTAAAAACACCCTCTATCAGATTTAAGACATTGTCTTTTTCTCCTAATTCCCTGAGTTCTTATTGCAAATGGAAATAGAATATTTTCAGATGTGTTTTATATATCTAATAAGAATTTTTGTTTTATGTTTTTTTTTTAAGCCTTTAATGCCACAAATTATATAGGTTCATTTGCTAATGTCAAAATATCCTTGAAGTTTTGTAATGAAAAATTCAAAATGCCTTCTCCTATGAAAACAGACATTTTTAAACAGTTCCATCAGTACACTGACTTGGGTCTATTTGAACTATGTTTGTATCTAGAATAATCTCTGTAATATTTCAGAATCAACTTCAATTTATAGTGATGGGTGGGTTGTTGGTAGGAAATGGGATGCCCAAGAGACTGGAGCCACAGTCCTCAGAAAACTGACCAGAGTGATTCTTGCTGTAAACAATAATCATGTTATAAAAGCAGTGATTATGTAAGTCTGGCAGGGCTGCTATATGGGAAAGGCGCATCTCAGTGCTGTTCATTTTGATTCAGATGTGAGTAATGCAGCTCTGATATTACTGACAGATAAAGGAAAGGTTACAATATGTTTGTATAACAGTGAATAAGAATTAACCAGTTATTTGTCTCAACCACCAAGTGTCCCTTTACCTATATGTAACTGGTAACAGAAGGAGGAGGGGAGGGGTGGACTTTGGAACAATTATTGATTTTTTTCATTGAAGGACATATTATTGGTCTTACAGTGATTTTTTGTTGTAATTATTTGTATAATATATAGCTAATACCTAACTGCAAGTGAACATACATATGGATTCTCTTACAAGTGACAAGGAAAACATAAATGGAAAACACATATATTAAAAAATCATATTAAAAGTTTTTTAAAAAATTTTTGATTGCTCCAATGTTTATTATTATGGTTTATGTTACTTGACTATTTATTGAAGATTTCCACAGTATTTAAATTTCTGATTAGGAAAATATATAAGCTTTTCTCTTGACTTTTCTTTTAATGTTTTATTTATTTTTGAGAAAGGGAGAGAGCACAGCAGGGGAGGGGCAGAGAGAGAGGAAAGAGAGGATCTGAAGCAGGCTCAGGACTGACAGCAGGGAGCCCATGTGAGGGTCAAACTCATGAACCCTAAGATCATGGCCTGAGTCAAAGTCAGCTGCTCAAACAACTGAGCCAGCCAGGCAGCCCTCTCTTTTGACTTTTTTTTAGAAAAACCTTTTGGAAAATATCTAAGAGGAATTAAAGTTGTCTAACCTGTATTTAATGAATTGTGATGTCAATGAAAAAGCAGTAAACAACTAAAGAAAATATAATCAGATCATTAGAATGATATTAGCATTAGATAGCATTGATAGCATCTTCATCACATCATGTCTTTTTGTGTGCCTGTGAGCAAGGAAGATCATTTAAGATCAAGTCTTTTAGCAACTTTATATGATACAATATTGTGGACTATCATCACCACGTTGTGCACTAGCTCTCCAGAACTTATTCATTTCCTAACTGCAACTTTGTTGGGTTTGATCAACATTGACCCTGTTCTCCCAGCCTCTGTGAACCAGCAATTTACTCTGTTTCTAGTAATAGAATAAGATAAGTGATATCTTATCTTTGTCTTTTTCTGTCTGCCTTATCTTCCTCAGCATAATGCCCTTAAGGTCCATTTATGTCATCACAATTGAAAGGAATGTATTGTAAAGCACTTGAACCTAAGTTGTTTACATTTTGAGTGGTTGTACAGTATAAAACAAGTATTAGATAACTAATAAAATACTAAGACAAAAGAGCAAATACTACATGTATTTGAGGGCCATGGTAAAAGTTTCAACAATTTTATTACTGAAGAATAGAAGGGCTTCCTATTACAATGTCTCAGTTTATAAGACAAGATTGTAATGGAAATATTACTGATGGGCAGTTGTAAAGAAAATCACATAGACTATTTGATTCTGTGATGTTCTAGTCGCCATTCTTATTGACACAGAACATAATGTTTCCATAAATGCAGATTTCCAATAAGACCTATAATGCTATTCCTGCTTTACGTAAAGATACTTTTAAAGAAATTATGTTTAAGCATTAACTTGTACAAATACTTCCCATTGTGTCTTATTGATTGTTATTTAACTTCAATAAGAACATTTTATGGTATCAATATGAGACAAGATTTTGCTTTGTACTATACCAAAAATAAAAAAAAAAGAAATTTTTAATAAGTAAGTATGTTATAGAAGGGAATTAAACAAGGAAGATACTTGTGCCCATCCTCAACTTGATACTATTTCAAGCTCACTTCAATAGTTTTTATTCATTTTTATCAATATTCTGTGACTTTTGTGAGTTGCCGTTCACAGTATGATTTTTAAAGTAAACGGCTTCCAATTTCCTTTTGATTCTTCCACTAATAACATAACACACTTTTGAAGATCCTGAGTTAGACCTTGTAATGGATTGTTAAACAATTACACTTTATTATAACTTTGATTTCTGTTTAAAATTCTACATTGTATATGTAATTCATATATATATATATGATTAGGGCTACAGAATGATACCAGTTTTATAATTCTAAACAAGGAGGGCTGTTTTTTCATTGCATGTCTTCACCTTGCTTGCTAAAGAGAAAATGCCATATAGAACTGAATTCATTGTTCAATAATTTCTTAATTATTTGTTGTTACTATTAATTTCTTTGTTTCTTGTTACTATTCATATTTTTTTCAGGAACATTAGTCATCCAGGTGACGGCAAATGATGCTGATGATCCTTCAAGTGGCAATAATGCTCGTCTCCTATACAGTTTACTTCAAGGCCAGCCCTATTTCTCCATTGAACCAACAACAGGTATTTCTAAGTGAAATAAAGTGCAATTCAACAGGATTCTAAGTAGGCACATATCAGAGCAAAAAATTATCTGCTTACAAATATTCTGTACAGTGGACCTGATGTTTCAATAAATGGGTTGTATTTTAAGCACTTAATTCTTTTTAGTCTTTCAGCTGATTTTTCTAACTTTCAGAGATTGAATTTTCTGAATCTATACTACCAATCATTTGTATATAAGGTATAAAACAGATGCAAAGATGTGACAAAACAATGAGAAAAAGAACAAAAAAACAATTTAAAAATATGATGAAGGACCTTTAAAGAGATTGACCAAACTTTGATCCACAGAAAGCCTGCAAGCATATTAAAACAATGCTCAACGTCGGTAGTCATGGAAATGCAAAGTAAAACCACAATGGGATACACCTTCACTTCCACTTCTCTCTGGGGTCAAACATAGGCAGAATGCTGGCAGTGTCTTTAATACATTCAGTGTTTTCTATAGGGATCCATCTAACAGATTACAGTTATAAAACACTTTAGTCCACAATTCAACTGCTATCATAGTATGGTCCAACATAACCTTTTCTGTTTTTACAGGGCTCACAATTTTTTAATGAACAGTCTTCCACAGATACATTGAGGATTGGCCATTCTCTTTCTCATGTTTGTGTTCATGGCCCCAAAGTCTAGCCCAGAACCCTCGTGTCCACTTCACTGCCTTTTCCTAGTTTTTTTTTTCCAGTGATAATTTTTTTTCCAAATCATTTTATAGAATATTTTCTAAAATATAGAATTTTATAGAATAAATATAGCATATTTATCGCATTTATTATCATCCATCTTGAGTTTGAAATCTGTGTATAGATTTATCTGTATTATGAATAACTGTCGGTCAAAAACAAATCCTTCTTCATATATCATAACTTAAAATAGACTTTAACATCACAGGTGCACAATATATCTTGCATAAATTTGGTGTTGTAATTTACACATTTACTTATAATTAACTTCTTTCAAATTTAAAGGAAAAGTTAATTGTAGCACACTGACATTATGTTAGAGGAGATAGCAGAAGATAGTTTGAGGTAAAAGTAAGACATTCCTCTTTTCTACTCAAGGATTATATTAATGTAGTATTTTATTAGGGGTCTACTAGTGTTCTTAGTATTGTGATGACTATTCTAAATTCCAGGTAGAGTGGTATTTAACTTATTATTTTCATTGTTATTTTTTCTCCAGGCCAATGTCTAGTCTAGAGCATTGTAGTCATTTAAAATGTATCAAAAGAATGATTGTATGATTAAGAAATTAACTAGGAAGATGCCATGGTTAATAATGAAATAATAATTGAAGTTTTATTACATTTCTTAAGGAGTCATAAGAATATCTTCTAAAATGGATAGAGAACTGCAAGATGAGTATTGGGTAATTATTCAAGCCAAAGATATGATTGGTCAGCCCGGAGCACTGTCTGGAACAACAAGTGTATTAATTAAACTTTCTGATGTTAATGACAATAAACCTATATTTAAGGAAAGTAAGTAGACAACATCGTGAATTTTCATTATAACATAACCGTACATGTGCTAAATACATGCAGATGTTAGGGTTTGCATCTAAAGCACTGCAACAGCATTAGAACTATATAAAATAAATTTATTAATTTATTGAAGGTATGATTAATTAGTGTGAAAAGCCAAATACTATTGAGAGGGTAATGTGTTTTCTTAAACTACTTCTATAACAATTTCCACAAACCTCCTGTCTTAAGCAAATTGTTAAACCTTATTGAAATCTGTCACAGATGCCACCAGGTGAAGTTCAAGATGTTTGTAGGACTGTTTTCCTTTTGAGAGGATCCAGGGAAGATTCCATTTCTTTGGATTTAGTTATAGGCAAAATTCAGTTTTTATGTTTGTAGGAATAAGGGCTCTGTTTCCTTGATGGCGGTCAGCTGAAGGACACTGTTAGCTCCTTAAGGCGTCTTTCTGGTTCTTGTATATAACTCAACACACATCAGACACAACAAAGGTGTCAAATCCTCCACACATTGCCATGTCTCCAAACCATACTTTTGACTCTTCTTTACTTTTATGGATTCATGTGATTAGATTGAGTCCACTTGGATAAACCAAGACAATCTCCACATCTCAAGGTCAGCTGATTAGCAATATGAATTCCACCTGCAACCTGGGTTCCCTTTTGCCACTTTACATAATATATTCATACATTCTGGGGTATTAGAACACAGATATTTTGAGGAATTCACTTTTCTACTTACTACAAGTGATGATTTAAAATAATTACTTTTTTAATTTTTATGTTACCTTTATTCAATATATTTAGACTAAGAAGAGGAACAAAAATTCACGCATTTCTATAATCACCTATGATTTTATATATAGATATAACAAGGCCTGGATATATATATATCCATATATATATATATATATATATGACAAAACCCAGAACTCATGAAGCATGAGATCATGATCTGAGCCAAAGTCACTCAACCAACTGAACCAACTAGGTGCCCCAAAATGATGTGTTTATATTATATACATAGTGACATTATTATTACAGTCAAACTAATTAACATATCCACCTCCTCACATCGTTCGCTTGTGTGCGTGTGTGATGAGAGCACCTGAGATGTTCTCTCAGGAGATTCCCATTATACAATATCATATTATTAACTATAGTCGCCACACTTTACACTAGGTGTTTTAAATGTATTCATCCTCCATAATTGCAACTTTATACCATTTGAGCAGCATCTCCTCATTTCTTTATGAGTCAGTAAAACAGTTTCTCCTTAGATGGAATTTAGGCAACAGAGCAGCAGTTTGTAACCTTCATCTCCTGGCTATAAAAGGTATCATGTGGGGCTCCTGGGTGGCTCAGTCGGTTAAGCGTCCGACTTCAGCTGAGGTCATGATCTCACGGTTCGTGGATTTCTAGCCCAACATCGGGCTCTGTGCTGACTGCCAGCTCAGAGCCCGGAGCCTGTCTTCAGATTCTGTGTCTCTGTCTCTCTCTGACCCTCCCCTGCTCATGCTGTCTCTATCTCTCTCTCAAAAATAAATTTAAAAAAAATGTTAAAAAAGGAAGGTATTATGTATGTGACTATCTCTACAAAGTATGTGTCCTATGGACAAGAAGATAATGTGTAATTCTATCTGAACTACCCAGGACTTTAAAAAATGACTCTCAAATAATAAATGTAGAAAAATAGGAGATGAATATATGGAATATATCTAGTCTATGTTTTATTCAAATGTAGGGGAAATCGCAAGTTGAAGACCCCAGAAGACAGAACTCCCAAGGGATTTTTGTTGAGACAAAATTCACGTCAAGCTTCTCCTGCCATCCTTATTTCTTTTAATTTTTCTCAACATCAACATTGTACTCTCATACATATATATTTTTCATTGTGCATGTAAAATTATATAACAATATGTATATATAATACATCACTATATATAATACATAACAATGTGTATATATAACTATATATATAATTTCTATTAACATTGATAAACATAATATAAATAACAATGTATATATGATATCTATAATTTATATATATCTGAATAAACTAGAACATTTAAATAGTTTTTAAAATTCTTGTAGATACCCAGAATCCTCATGCAAGATGATAGCATTACTACCTTCACATCTGAGTGTAGGTGAACATTATTCTAGTACCGTAAATGTACCTCACTCTATAGTCTTCTCTATTTTCTTCCCACACCATAGTCATGGGAAAATATATGTATTGCCTATTCTTCTAAAATAGAAGCATGCTGGCCTCCTAACTTGTGTTCACACTACTTTCTCTTATTGTAATCCCATAGCCCTCCTCTGCACTGAACGATGTAATATGTATCTCCTCCGATATGCACAGTCTTCCCTGACCCCGCAGACAAGGGCATTGTCTCTGCCCATTAATCACTATTAGCATTCACACTGTGGTGGTGGTTGTTTTCCTCTGAAAAATAAAAAAAATAAAAAAAATAGTTATTGATTCCACTGTCATATCTAGCTGATCATGCTTCATTTTTTCTTGAGAGAAAATAATTTTTAAAGAGTTATCCAACTCATCATCCTATTTACTGTCTATTTAACTCTCCGCAGCCCACTCCAGTCAAGGCTTCACCAACACTACTTGGCCAAACTGATCTGGTCAATTCTATCCATAATCTATGCGCAACTAAATCCAATCAATTCTCAGTGTTAATATGATTTGATTTTTCAGCAGGAATTTGACAGGGATGACTCTATCCTTATGTGCCTTTTCTTCTATCTCACTAGTCACATTAACAGTCTTCTGTGGTTCCTCTTCATCTCTACATACTTTAAGCTTTGGTGTATTTCCAGTATCAAGCCTTAGGACCTCATTTCTCTTCACATTCACTCCATTGTGTTTCCTTACAGTCACGTGATTTAAACGTTGCTTCTATGCTGACAACTGCCAAGTATACACCTCTCGTATGCACCTGTCCTATGAATCCCACATTTGTACACCCAACCATCTACTCAATATCTTCATGTATAAGTTATATACATTCACACTTGACATATATTTGGGTTCCTGATCATGCCTGCCTCCCCATATAACTCTCTTTCTACAGATTTTCCCAGCCTTCATATTGCTCAGGGCAAAATCTCACCCATTCAATTCTAATTCAGTTCAATTCCAACAATCCAACTCAGATTGCACTGAGTCAAATTTAGGTCAATTCTAATTTCTAACCCAGACTGAATTAATGATCAGTTTTTCATGATTTTCAATATTCTGTGAGCATGAGCACATGCACGCATGCGCGCTCTCTCTCTCTCTCGCTCTCACACTCTCTCTTTCTCTCTCCTGATAATAGGAACTTATTTTGTTTAAGATTTTGAAAGTCACCTTCCTGGCTGTTCTTTCTCTCATATCCGAAACTCAATCATCTATGATCCTTTAGGCTCTCTATCTTTTAAAAATATCCATAATCTAAATACTTCTCACCAACTTCCATTTGCAACCTTGGATCATACCACCCTCTTAATTTGGCTCCCATCTGGTCTCTCCATCCCCACCTTTGTTTTCCTCTGTTCTACGCCCAGCACAACTTTGGTGATCTTGTCGAAATCCATATCAGATCATATCATTTAAATGTCTTACCATGTCACTCAGAAAAACTCAGAGGCCTTAATATAACCTTCATTGTCCTATAATTTGTCATCATCCAGTCCTGTTCCATTACCTCTGGTAGCTCATATATTAGCATTCTAGCCTTTGCTCCTGGACAAACCGATGCTAAGCAATTGACCTACTCTCTGTCATTGGCTTGGTGGTTTTTTGGCTTGCTATTCCCTCTTCCTGAAATTATATTTTCTCAACTATTTTCCCACAGTGGGGGGGGGGGGGGACACTAAGCACAGTTAAGCTGTTACTTTGTGAAAATAGTAAAATATTGGCAACTTTTAAATCACATTTCTTCCATGTTAAAAAAAAGAAGGAAGGACAATCTCAGAAGGCAATCTGTGAAGTGACTTTCTCTCTACTTCTAAAAAAAGTTGAGAATCTGTTTTTTATTACTTTTTTTTAAAATGTTTTATTTATTTCTAGGAGAGAGAGAGAGACAGCGTGAGCAGGGGAGGGTCAGAGAGAGAGGGAGACACAGACTCTGAAACAGGCTCCAGGCTCTGAGCTGGCAGTCAGCACAGAGCCCGACGCGGGGCTCGAACCCACGAACCGCGAGATCATGACCTTAGCGAAAGTCGGACGCTCCACCGACTAAGCCACCCAGGCGCCCCCGTTTTTTATTACTTTTTTAATGTTTATTTATTTTTGAGAGAGAAAGAGAGAGACAGAGCATAAGCAGGAGAGGGGCAGAGAGAGGGAGACACAGAATCCGAAGCAGGCTCCAGGCTCTGAGCTGTCAGCACAGAGACCCACGCGGGGCTCGAACCCACGAACTGTGAGATCATGATCTGAGCCAAAGTTTGACACCTAACCAACACAGCCACCCAGGCACCTCAAAACATCAAGAATATCTTTAAAGAAAAATTCTATTATATACTCTTTTTAAAATTCTACAAAGTTACGTTCTTTAGAATATTGACATATATGATTATTTACCACAGTTTAACATAAATCACAAATAATAATTCACAAATAGCTAACTCTTTATCAGTTTTATATAAGTCAATTCTGAAAAATAAAGCAAACAGAGCTCAATTATTTATATCTATATTTATATAGTTCAAATTTATATAGTTCAAAATAATTGTCACATGACGAAAACAAGATGGTCGTGTGACTCCAGCATGGCTGTCCTATGACGTCCACTCACTCACTCCCGCAGATCTATCTCTTTTGTTTGTTTGTCTTCATTCCCACTATGGCCGATGCACTCAGACTCAGAATCTAAAAATCAAACTATCACACTTAGAGTTCACTTATTTGTCCTAGTCTTTCTCATCTTTAATCCACACTTACATTTACTGATAACTTTAGGTATCAGAGAATGCTTCAGTAAAATTGAAAACCCTTTTTATCAGTTCAGCTGGTTGAAGGACATAATAAATAAATTCAAAACTATTGACGAAGTATGCATATGAATAGAAATTTGGAAAATGTATGTACTGGTGATAGGACTTCCAAAGGTATATTTGAGAGAAAATAATAGATGCTCAAGTAGGATATTAGGGAAAATAAAATACAGATTACAAAACTAAAGAAAGTATATATAGATAGGTGATAGGTAGATAGATGATAGTTAGATGGTTAGATAAATAGATAGATAAATAGATAGATCAGATCAATAGATAGGTAGATATTGATTTTTAAAAGGTAATTGATAGAATGTGAGGGTATGGGTTTTCATAGTCTGCAAAAAAGCGTGCTGTATTCGGGAGTTTCTTATATTTATTATTTGTGTGATATCTCTTGAATTTTGCTTTAAAGGTTTGTATCGCTTGACTGTCTCTGAATCTGCACCCACTGGGACTTCTATAGGAAAAATCATGGCATATGATAATGACATAGGAGAGAATGCAGAGATGGATTACAGCGTTGAAGATGATTCCCAAACATTTGACATAATTACTAATAATGACACACAAGAAGGAATAGTGATATTAAAAAAGGTAGATGTATGAACAACATTTACTTTGCAGAATAATATTCAAATCAGAAACACTTGAAATTATTTTGTTTAGCTAGTTAATTATTGCTTTATTAAGTAATTAAAATGAGAACCTGTGATTTATGATTTAGGGAGCAAAGGAGCTTAGAGATGAGAGAGTTATTACAGAGTCTCAAATTACTTAAAGAATAGTCTTTTGGTTTTTATTTTTGTTTTTATAAGATTTTAGAGGACAAACTTTTTGGAAAGATCTTAAAATTAATTCTCAATTCCATAATACATTTATGAACAGAAAATTATAATTTAAATCCTAAATTTAAAATATAGTTATTATTGCAAAACATTAGATGTAAATAACAAAACACATAGAGGGATTTTCTATGCAGCTGCTTAATGATAATATCAGAGGCATCCAACCAAGTACATAAAGAGCAAAACTTAACTGAAAAGCAACTGAGAGTTAACAACTCAAACATTTTTTTCCCAAGTATTGACTTAGGTTACTAAAGCCACTTCTTGTGTACACTGTATGTTTTTGTAGAAAGTGAATTTTGAGCACCAGAATGACTATCGTATTAGAGCGAGTGTTAGAAACCGCCATGTTGATGAGCAGCTCATGAAATACCACGTTGAAGTGTCCACCACCCTCATTAAGGTCCAGGTGGAAGATGAAGATGAACCTCCGGTTTTCCTCCATCCGTATTACCTATTTGAAACCTTCGAAGGAAGACCACAAGGATCATTTGTAGGCATGGTCTCTGCCACAGATCCAGATCAGAGGAACTCTCCTATCAGGTATGTTTGGAAGGCTAGCTGGGTTACTAAATGTATGGATATAAATTAGCTTGACAATAAAATTTCTCACAAATGTAACAAAGATAAACCTCTATTGCTCTTTATGGTACTTATCAAATTTGCAACAGTTCAAACTTGTTAAACCAGGGAGCTCACTATTGATAACATTGTGGTGAAGTAAGCCATTGTAGTTGTGCAAGAAACAGGCAATCAGCAACCAAAATTCAATGTGATCAACTCTATTAACTGGGGAAAGTAGGCGAGGGAAAAGAAACCACTGATGACATCAGTCCAGAAGCAAAGCTGATGACTTATGGTCCATTTAAATACTATTTAATTAGGGACACCTGGGTGGCTCAGTCAGTTAAGTGTCAGAGCCTTGATCTCTGCTCAGGTCTTGATCTCATGGTTCATGAGATTTAGCCCCATGTCAGGCTCTGTGCTGACAGTGTGGAGCCTGTCTGGGATTCTCTCTCCCTCTGAAAATAGGTAAATAAACTTAAACAAATAACAAAAAGTAATATTTAATTAATATTCAAAAATTGAGAAAGGTTTCACAGGTTACTACTTAAAATTTAAAAATGAAATCAGTCCAGTTAGATATAAATATTAAGTAATATTTGCCATTTATTAAGCTAGTCTATTTTCAGGTTTCTAGGTCTTCATTTTTCCCCCCAATATTTGAACTATAAGCCTGGTTAGATGTAAAAACAAAGCCTGTAACATGCTTCCTTGCACCACCTTCCCTTACTCATCTGTTTTCAATTCTTCGCAGTTCAGGGAATTCTACAAACTTCCATGTACTTATTGGACACTGAATACTGCTTTCCACTTTGTAGGGGCTATGATACAAAGAGGAATGCTCCCACTTTTCCAATGTAATCCCTAGCACTGGCTTCTAATATGTGGATATAGTTCTTATTTAATAACAATAGTTTGAGTAATAAATGTATGTATATATGTGGTATTATATATATGTATATATAGTTATAATGAGTAAAGGAATGTAGGTGTTTTCAAAAGTAATATATCTATTCACCTATGTATTGTTACTTGGGGAATACTGAAGAATACATAACTCTAAAAATGCAAAATGCTTTAAGAATGAAGATATTTATTATATCATCATTTATAATAATAAAGGGTTGGGAACAATTTAAATGTCTAATCATAATGGCATATTTAAGGCATTGAATGATAAATGCTTGACAATGATGCTTATGAACATAGCTAAAAACATGCATGATTTAAAAATAGAAAATTACCACCTAGCCCACACAGCAGCAGCCTCCACCCTTGAACTCTGACCCAGGCTGGGCCCTATTTATGAGTTCCTCTTGCCCTGTCCCCCATGTCTTCCCCCATCCCCACCATGTCCAACCTCCTTATCTGAGTATAACATCATTGGCGGGAGCCCAGCCATGTCCTAATTGTGCCTGAGCTTGACTTTCAATCAGGGCCACAGTGAACATTAAATTATTATTCCATACAAAAAACAATGGAATAATACAAAATAAATGATTTCAATTTAAGTTTTAATGGGATATATCTTCCTTAATACTCATTCCATGGCAAGCCATATTAATACCAAAGGAAATGAAAGGGCATTCTATTTCACCCTCAAAAGTGCCCCATTGTTTGGGGGGAAGAAATTAACGCATAGCAAACAGATTCAATTATACAATATTCTAATAACTCATAGTACTTAGTTTTTTCTTCCATGGAAGAATTACCTGTTATTTCCTTGAAGGGTGGAGATTGCCAGGCCCATTTTCAGCAAGTCTCGGGTGAGATAAATGGCTTAACAAATTGTTCTTGCCATGTTGTCATTATTAAGGACAGAAAAGCTTAGGAATATATGCCTTGATATGAATTGTGTTAATAAACTATGTGGTAAATGTTTAAGAAAAACCAGTGTGCAGGTATGAAGACAGAATGGAATAATTAGACCTGAAGGCAGGTGATGCAGTTGTGTTAAGGGGCCTCGTGTGCTAGGCATCAGAGACCAGAAATTGTCTGTGATAAAATTTCTATCATAAAATTAATGAGGAACTTCATAAGGAATTTCCCTTAGGATATTCATTTTTATCCCTAAGAATGCGAATTGTCATATTGTTTAGATTCCAGATATAGGAAATGTACTTTTTTGCTGCTTCGGTGCATGACTTGTTCTTGGGACATTATTGAAGTTTCCTTGTCACTAAACCTACAGTCAAAATTTTCAGTATTGTATCAATATCACGATGGCAACGTATTCTTTTCTGTTAAAAAAACAAGAGCAGGTTTAATCCAAAGCAAGCGGGGTGAGGGGTGGTGAGGAAGGAAATAAAAAACAGCAAGAGCAATGACATTAAAAACAATAGAGAATACAAGGAAACCAAAAACTGATTCTTTAAATGTATGTTTTTTTTTTAAATTTTAAACCTGTATTTATTTTTGAGAGACAGATAGAGACTGAGCATGAGCAGGGGAGGGTCAGAGAGAGAGGGAGACACAGAATCCAAAAGCAGGCTCCAGGCTCCGAGCTGTCAGCACAGAGCCCGATGTGGGGCTCGAACTCCTGGACTGAGGGATCATGACAGAGCTGAAGTCAGAAGCTTAACTGACTGAGCCACCCAGGTGCCCTTAGAAACTGGTTCTTCCAAAGCACTAGTACAATTGATCAGTCTTTAGCAAGACAATGAAGAGGGGGAAAAAGAAAGAATAGACAAAAATGACCATTATCAGAAATGAAAGAACGTAACTATTGTTCCCATAGACATTAAACAATATTATATGGAAATAGTCTGAATGACTCCAAGAACATGAATTCAGAGGAATTCCTTGAAATCCCACCAAGGGAGCTACCAAAATTCCAATACAAAGATAAACAATTCGAGAACTCACATGTGAGAAACAGGGAGAAACAGGAAGAGCCTTGTGGCTATGCAAGGGTATTGGGGACATTCTCCTGTGGAAGAGGACTGTCTTGTCTTTTTTTTTTTTTTAATGTTTTATTTATTTCTAGGAGAGAGAGAGACAGCGTGAGCAGGGGAGGGTCAGAGAGAGAGGGAGTCACAGACTGAAACAGGCTCCAGGCTCTGAGCTGGCAGTCAGCACAGAGCCCGACGCGGGGCTCGAACCCACGAACCGCGAGATCATGACCTAAGCGAAAGTCGGACGCTTAACCGACTAAGCCACCCAGGCGCCCCAAGAACTGTCTTTAAATGTGTTTCAGCTGTGCACTAACTGAAACACCTACAAATCCTTGAAACACCCAGTGGAACCTATTTGGAAAAATCCAGCTTTTGTTTATGGGATTGGCTTTCATGTGTCTCAGTTGCTTTGTCTGTGACGTGGGAACAGTACTTCTGTAGAGGCATGTGAGGGGTAAGAATGAGACACAGGCATCTGGAGAAGGATGTATGGAAGAGCCCTTTGTTTATTTCATTTAGGCAAGAGCTGTGAGCGTTGGGAAAATCATGCAGTGACATTTTATCCGTTCAGCATTTTTGTAGGAATAAAGAGTTCCATAGAGAGGAATTCTGGAATGAACCAAAGATTGATCTTTTACACATCAAAACTTCACATTTTAAGCCTTTTCGCTCCAGCTCTTTCAAAAATCTCTTGCACACATCTTTCCTTTCCCAAATGGTGTATATTGACTATTCTTTAAAATGTGACTGATAAGTCTAGGTCATAATGTTTAAAAACTTTTATTTGAAATTTTGTTTTCAAATTTTGATCAGGTTAGTTGGAATGCTTTATTATAGAAACAGGATATTCTAGATTTTTAATACAAAATACTAACTGTCAAACTACGGTTGTGTGCTTTCTGTCAGCAAATCTCTTAAGTAGGAAATGTGACCATTTACGGATATGTAAGTAAATTGCTTATTGAAAGTTTAAAAATGAATAGAGTTAAAACCAAATTCCCCTAAAGCTTAATTCTCTGTAATTTCTATTTTAATTCTCCCCTGAACACCAGTCTGCAAATCAGTGTGATATTTTTAGAGACCTGTCAATTCAAGATTAAAATATTCTCATCTCTTGCCACATAATTATGGAAAACCTTACTGATGTCTCATCTAAGTCTTCAGGAATATATGTGCAATGAGGAGTCCTCACTGAACCCAAATTATTACTCTTCCTTAATCTTTATGATTAATCATTTGCAAGCAGATTAGACATGCTGAGTACTTCAAAGGCATCATTCATTGTGGAGTTTGAGATCAGTTTCCAGGTTTTTGCATTAGAGAATTTTATTATCTGGCTTATTTCCATGCATGCTCTAACAACAGCATATTCCATCCATATGTATGTATATATGTGTGTGTGTGTGTGTGTGTGTGTGTGTGTGTGTGTGTATAGGGTGAGGATATGCTTTACGTTGCTTCGAAGATAAAAACAAATATTAGCAAGCATTAATTTTTACCCCTGTTTATTTGTATTTTGCAAATGGCATTTTACCATTTATTGTTTTTAAAGTTTATTTGTCTTGGGGCGCCTGGGTGGCTTAGTCGGTTAAGCGTCCGACTTTCGCTTAGGTCATGATCTTGCGGTTCGTGGGTTCGAGCCCCACGTCGGGCTCTGTGCTGACTGCCAGCTCAGAGCCTGGAGCCTGTTTCAGTCTGTGACTCCCTCTCTCTCTGACCCTCCCCTGCTCACACTGTCTCTCTCTCTCTCTCTCCTAGAAATAAATAAAAAAACATTAAAGTTTATTTGTCTTCATAGAGAGAAAGAGAACAGGGGAGGGACAGAGAAAGAGAAAGAGAGAGAAAGAGAGAGAGAGAATCCCAAGCAGGCTATGCACTGTCACCGCAAATCCTGACACTGGGCTTGACACTGGGCTTGAACCCCTGAACTGTGAGATCATGGTCTAAGCAGAAATCAAGAGTCCAATGCTTAAACCAACTGAGCCACCCAGGTGCCCCATTTTATCACTTATTTTTAACTAAATCATTCACTTATTAAAATTGTCTTTCGGGAATGAGAATGAATTACATGTGTTTAGATTTAGCATACATAAGTTTAAATCTGAGATCATTTTAGTCTTTTATCCTCACTGAGTTAAATCTTAAGTATATACATGCACCTTTCTAAAAGCTGTTAGGCATTACATAACTTAGCTATAGAGAGCATGCATTTAATTTGTCTTATTGCATTAAAATAGTTTATGTTATCACAGTTACACAGACAAAATAATAGAATTTAGTGATGCTGTTTTTGGTGCAGGTATTCTATTATGAGAAGCAAAGCGTTCAGTGTCGATGGCAACGGCACAATCATCACAACCAGTGTTCTTGATCGAGAGATTACTGCTTGGTACAACCTAAGTATTACAGCCACAGAAGAATGTAAGTAGTCATTTAGGAACCACACATTGGTTCACCATATATTTTAAACCATTCAATAATCTCCAAATGTAGGAGGGAAAATTAGCTTAAAACGCTGTTAGCCTTGGAATTAAATGATACATAATATGTCAAAATTCACATATATGTATTTTATTCTATTATTTTAGATTACCAATGTCTGTCCAATCCTACTACAGTTTCTTCATATACTTACCACTGACTGACTTATTTCACTTGGCATAATACACTCTAGCCATCAGAGAAGACAAATACTATATGATTTCACTCATGTGGAATTTAAGATACAAAACAGATGAACATAGGGCAAGGAAAAAAAGAGTGAGAGGGAAGCAAACCATCCATAAAAGACTCTTAACAATAGAGAATAAACTGAGTTGATGGAGGAAGGTGGTAGGGGAATGGGATAAATGAGCAATGGACATTAAGGAGGGCACTTGTTGGGATGAGCACTGGGTGTTATATGTAAGTGATGAATCAGTAAAATTTACTGAAACCAATATTACACTATAGGTTAACTAACTAGAATTTAAATAAAAAGATGGAAATATATACATATACTTGCCACTAAATACTTTAAGACTTTTTATTATGACAAATTGAATATAGTTTTTGCAAATTCTTTTAACTGGGATATATTTAATATATATTTTCTATGGGTCCTCTTATAAGGTAAGTTCAATGAAAATAGAAAGTCTTGCGTACATTCCACACACAGAAAAATATCCATCCCTAAAAAGTATTTATGGGTGGAAAGAAGTTATAATTTTATTGCATAGGAAACTTTCCCTGAGAGCAAATTTTTTAATTTAGAGAAATGTTTAATTAATGTTATACATTGTTTTACTACTATCCAAGGAGTAGTAAACCTAATGAGTGGAAATTAAAATTTTAAATTTAAAGTCATTTAAAATTGACTAGTAATATCATACCATTTAACCATAATCAGTTTAGACTGACTCTATTAGTTCACAGGGGACTATTCTAGAAATCACATACAGAATGCCCGTGCCTTGTTCTATTTCTGGAACAAAATGTTAGCTATACTCTTGCACATTAGGGACAGGATAACACTCCAACACAGTCTTTAAGAATTTAGATATTTAAAAATAATCATATACCAATGAAAATATGAGAAAGAATATGAAGGATTCCAACAGCAAACATCCATTGGTACATCACAAATGGTAATGTTTTCAAATTAAACATATAGTGAAAGTTGTGTTGATAGTCACATCTTCAGTAATCAGTGGTGACCAGTATTGTTTGATGTGGGTTTTTTTTATGTTTTTTGTTTGTTTGTTTTCAGAGATATGTAGATGATTCCATGTTCAGGTTGTAAAAAGTAGATAAAAATCATCCTAATTTACTGCTTGGATAGTGTCTTCATGATTATCAATTAATTTGTTATTAAGCCAACCATATTAATTAATTCAAGCTCCAAGGAATAGATATAACACAATATAAAAGATTATCAAAATCATTACTTTTATTTAATTGGTAGGTTTCCTATAGTTCAGTTAGGAATTAAATTTGTGAATACAAAATGTTCTAGAATGCATCCTTTAACCTGTTTTGCATAAGTTTTAATAATCTTGTTTGCTTCTGTGGCTTGTTCACTTTAAATATATATCTGATTCCTCACTTTATTGAGCAGTTGGATGGTGACATGATGAGGTGGGACGTGTCTCTTGCATATTTCTTTGTCTTGCATTGAATAGCTCTATGGAAACACGGCAGGAAAATGGAGTCCGGGTGTTGAATTTTCCATTTAACGTAACAAGAAAAGATGAGGAGCAAATGTTACAGGGAATAAACGTCTGTTGCAAAGGAAGAAATGCCAAGGCTCTTGGTGTCAGAAAACACAAAGATGCTTATTTTGAAAGCAAGAAGCTTTTAGTCATTGGGCTTTCGGAGAACAAATGATTTATAATATCACTATTTACAAAGCTATTGAGAAAAAGATTTCAAATCTGTTCAAGGGAAGAGTGGACAGCTTTGAAAAATGTGTTTCTCTCTGAAATAGTTTTTAAGCTATTACAAGAACATGTTTTAATAAATTTGTAGAAACAGTAAGCTCATTTTATATATTAGGGAAAATATTTATAAGGATATATCATTTACTTTTTGTTATATTAGAAGTACTACAATGTGAGTTATTAGAAAGCAGAATCTTTAAAATGTATTGTGTGTACTCTGAGACACAAAGCATTCTAATCTTTTTATGAATGGATACAAAAAAAGGATGAATGACTGATGGGTATGAAAAGCTTGCAAAATAATCCAACTATACTCAAACCCATTAATTACATGATTGCTTTTTATCAAAAGGATGACATGAAGACCTCTAAAGAGATACTGTTTGATGAAATTTTTTGCTGCTCACCCCGCCCCCCACCCTTTTTTAAGGCCACGGAAGTAAATAGTAGCATCACAAAATGAAGCAAAAAGAGCACACAAATCTCTGGGATGCAAGATCACTGCTGTCCATAAAGATTAGTAATTCAACATATGTGTGTACATTTACATATATACCAAGAAGTACATGAATTAATCAATTTAACTATGTCACTGCCTACATACTGTGTTCAGAAGTGATATCCCAAGATTCAGTGACTGGCACGACAAATGCAATCAGATGAGACTTGTGCTCTTACCAAACTATTTCTCCTTACCAGATGGTCAACAGGCTTCACCATGTTAAGGAAAACAGTGGCTCCAAATGTTCTATATAATGTACTTTTATATATGTGCGTGGGTGTGTATGCATTTAATATTCAGGCAATGAAACTGATCCAATTCACAGTTTACAGTATTACTTATCACATAGGTTTACACTAAAGGCCATAGATGTATAATATAAATAAGGGAAAATAAAGAGGCAGTAACAGTGGCTGTAAAAACTGGCTACCATTTGTGAGTCACCAAGAAAAAAAAAATACAGCTTTGTCACTTCCATTTTTAGATATTTGTTTTTAAAACCTATATTTTGTAAGGTGGTTGTATTGGTGAGTTTTCAGAAATTATATTTTATTAAATAGATTACTTTTAGAATCACATATGCATATGTAGTTTGTGTGAAACTACATTTAGTAGCACTTTTATGGCTCTTAATAAAAATTTGTGGCAGACATTATTCCTATTTCACAGAAGATGACTCTGAAACTCTGTAGTTTATTTGCCCAACTCCTAAATGATGAAGCCAGGGACTGATCACAATAACATCTTATTTCTAAGCCTATGTCTTAATCCTCTGCCACACTATGCCGCTCTGTCTCTTACTGAGAATGTGAAAAGTGATACTTGCTCTCAGTATTTTCTTTTCTTTTTTGGTAATGTTTATTTATTATTGAAATACAGAACACGACTGTGGGAGGGGTGGAGAGAGAGACACACACAGAATCTGAAGCAGGCTTCAGGCCCTGAGCTATCAGCACAGAGCCTAACCTGGATCTCAAACCCACATGAGATCCTGACCCAAGCCGAAGTCACTTAACTGACTGAGCCACCCAGGTGCCCTAGTATTTACATATGTGCACAATAATCTCAATCAAATTTCATTTTTTCGTTTTTACTCTTAAAAAATAGAGTTTAAATACCAAATTATTTCAATTAATGACTCAAACATGGAATTTAAATCTGTTTGTATTGTACCACTTCTCAGGGCCAAATATCAATCATCTCCGTAAGTATGTTAGCCAGATTCTCCTTTGATACTTATACTGACTGTTCTCTGACATTTGCTCATCTTGTTCTGTATTATTGTTTCAACCATGTTCATTTGTTGGTGAAAGTATGTGTGGTTAATTGCAGGGCTGGTAATTGAAATGTGTGGTATAGTCATTAAAAGGGAGTTTGGAGGATGATTAATTTTTTAAATAGATTTTAAAGAACAAGATATTGAAGAATAAGACTTTGTCTTATTGGGCAAAAGTATGTTAAAAACATATTTTTAAAAATAAATTTGCTCCTGGAACATTAAAGCCAGAATATATGCATATTATAATAATTGTTTTATATTTGAAGATGGCAACATCTAAATGATTTTAGATGTGACATCTAAAATATATGTCACATTTTAAAACAATAAATAGTGTGGACTTGAAAACATTTTAATTCTTTTGAGGAAAAGCAAGTAAATAGAGCTTCCAATGAATTCAGGCAAATATAGAATAAAACAAGGGATTTAATAGATATGTAATTTTAGATACAGAAATTCATAAGGCATGATTATATCAGCATTGAAGTTGATCACTTGATACAAAAAGTACCAATTTATTTAGTAGATTTTTACACTTAAAAATTTGTGGATCATAGAATATTGTATTAAAACACATAATTATATAAAAAGAAGATTTAAAATGCAGTCAAGGAAAACAAACCTGTAAATGCCTGTGAAAGGCAAACTGAATATAAACTGAATACATTTATTTTACACAGAATTTACTACTTAGAAGTTAATCACTGTTTCAGAAATAAGTGATTAGAAATGTTATCAAGAACAGGAATTATACAGTTCATGCTGATCTGCTCCTGGCATTTTAAATCAGTTTTCTTAGACTAAAAAATAATACTTTTAGATAAAAGAGACTTAATATTCCCACTGTTATTTTTATTATAGAGCTGAAAAGTTACATGATTGGAATGAAATACCAAAATAAAATATAAGTAGATAAATATTTTCAGAAGTCCCCAAAGTTAGTGTACATTTAACTCATCCTTGAAGATGTTTTAAAATTTTGTTTCATCTTTTAAAAAATGGGTTAGAAGGAACTTTCATAACACAAGTAACCAATAATCATGTACTTTTTCTCTCTCTCTGGGATTTTTTCTTATTCCACAAAATTAAACTCATTTCACACAATTTTGGAGAAAATGTTCACATGTGCCAATTTCTTATCAATATAAAAAATAGTTGTTTGACCATATAAGTCTCAACAGTAATATTAACAGAGCACCTGGATGGTTGGAAACTGGGAATCACAAAATTGTCATTAAATACACTTGCTACACAGGGTACATAGCATAAAGCTTACAATGTAACAGTTATGCTGATTATAGGAGAGATGTTCATTTTAGCATTTGTTTCTCTAGCAAATGAAGTTCATTGTGCTTAGTCTCTTTCCTGGAAACATTCCCAAATTAAGCACCAAGCTATTTATCAGCATGCCATCTAAGTGAATAAAACTACTAACTACTCTTAAATGAAGCTATAAAAACATGTGTATATTTTATGTAGTTATACCAATTTTAAACCTAAGTTTAAACAGATTTTCCAGGAAAAAAAAAGATGAAACCCTTAAATGAATTTCTCACTACTTAAAAAAAAAATTGTAGCTGAAATAGTTTTTCTGTTTTACTTACTTAAAGAAAAATTTGTTCTGTGGCTATATATTACATGTTTAAACCATAAAAAATATAAGCTCTATTTTTTTTAAGTTTATGTATTTATTTTGAAAGAGAGAGGGAGAGTGAGAGAGAGAGAGAGCCCAAGCCAGGGAGAGGCAGAGAGAGAGGGAGAGAGAATCCTAAGCAGGCTTTGCACTGTTAGCTCTGAGCCCAGGGAAGGACTTCATCCACCAACCATGAGATCTTGACCTGAGCTGAAATCAGGAATCAGACGCTCAACTGACTGGGTCACCCAGGCTTCCTAAGCCTTAATTTTTGAATAATTCTATCATCTTGGAATACCTAGAAACAACTATATCATAATGTTTTATTTACCTATTTTTATCCTGAAAATAAGAACAACAGACAAGAATCTCAAGGTGCTAATTTTTAGAGTAAGCCTTAACGTGGTAAATGGTAAAGGCTGGATTTTTTGATATGTCCTAAACCAGGCATATTATAATTTTAATTAATTGGAAATTACACTTTTTATCATAATTGCAACTGTTATTTATTGGAAAAAATAATTACAAACAGAGTCTCAAACCGATTCAGAAAACAACTCTATCACAGGGGAATAGGGAGAAACCAGTTTTATAGCTGAAAAGTATTAACCAGGAGCCTGATGTACATTACAGGAATCTGTTGAGATTTCTAAGACTGAAAGAAATTTCGCCCTAGTATAGAACTGAGCATCATGTTCCCACGATAACCAAGTACTAGCCTTCAAGTAGGAAGACTTAACACCACGTGTCACACAGAGTTCCCTCTATGTTCACTAGGTGGTCGGCATGACCATCTGTGTTTGCCACCCACTTTTATCCAAAAGAAAACTAAATTTCTCATACTTTTAGGAGAAGAGGTAGTTTTGAACTTGGGTCAAAGCCTTTGCTGAAGTTAGGCTCCTACCTTCCAACAGAAACTGGGAGAAAGGAGGGTTATTTTCCTTGATAATTATATTTTAAATAGTTGGCTCCCAGCCCGTAAGAAGGTGGGCCTGGGATATAAAGTTGCCAAGACATGTATTTAGCTTTCAAAGGGTTACATATAGGGGCGCCTGGGTGGCTTAGTCGGTTGNCAAAACAAAAAAACAGAATACAAATCACAGGTTTCCTAAAGTAAATGGTTTAAGAAGAAGAAAGAGGGACATCTTTACCTTTATTTTCAACAGGGAGAAGTAACCCTCGTTATTGTTTTCTTAATGTATTTGCCCTTACAAATTACCATTGCAAATATAATGCTTTTCAAATCATAGAACAGGATATTATAAAGAAATTAAAACAACAAAGATACCATGCTTCCCTTGCTCTTTAATTATAAGTACCTTCCCACAGCATCAAGCAAAAAAACATTTAAGATAATGATATGCAAATATACATATATCATGCTGCGATTTGCTTTTTTAATCAGTTCATAAAATGCTGTGTCTATCACCCCTGGTTAGCAGATAAATAAATTCATAATACTTAATATTTACTGCTTATGTGTATCCTAAGTAATCTTATAAATGCTTTATATGTTTAATTCATTTAGTATTTTTAACATCTCTGTAAGGGAAGTTACTAGTATTTTTCTCATTTTACAGAAGAGCAGCTGAAACAGCCGTAGAGCATTTTGCTTAAATTGATAATCAAGATTAAAATCTATTTTTAAAGCCCATGGAAACTGATACATTTATTACATTAACTCATCCATTTTTAATAAGCACACAAAATGTCATAGTATGGTTGTAATTTATTCCTCAGTTCCCTTTTGCTATGCATTTGGATTATTTCCAGTTATTTGAGATGCAAAAAAAAGTAGACTAAATAGATTGGATCATACAGTCTTTTATTGTATGCATGAGTGCCTTGGACCATAGCATGTTTCAAATGTGCCCAGTTTTGCTGCCTAATACCTTTGACAAGGTCTGAGGCCAACTTTGATTGTCACAACTAGGGTTGTGCATGCTACTGGCATTTAGTTAGTGGAAGTCAGGAATAGTGTTAAGCACAGGACAGCCCCTCCCACCCCCCTGGCAAAAAACAGAACTATCTAGATTCCAAAATATCAAGAGTGATGAGGTTGAAAAACCCTGGCATCGATGGAGATGATGAGCATTTTCATTCTCATCCGTGAATTTCTGACTTATGATTATTTCCCCAAATTGTTGTAGTTTTTTGTTTTCATACCAGCTGTCAGAATTTGAAAATTAGAATTATTAAAATTTCATGTAATAATGCAAACATTTTTCCAGATCAATGGTGTTTTGTTGTTTTGGTTTAAACTTGTTTTTTTTTTGGGGGGGGGGGACACATTTAAAATACGTTTTTAACTATATATTTCCATTCCTTCACAGTTTCTATATTTCTTGACTCACTTCAGAAAATCCTCCCAATTCAATATATCCATAAAACTTTACCTAGATTTTATTGTAATTATTTTATTTTCAAATGTATTTAGATCCTTATTCTGTCCTTTTTTGTTTTTAAATACTTGACCGAACAATGCTATCATTTAGAGCACTTATTGCTGGATTTTTAAACTGCCTTTTCTACTTCAGCTATAACTGTAGGCCAGCCATTTAACTGTAATTTGTGGAACTAAATACTCAATGTTTTTTATCAGTAAAGTTGGGGAGGATAATAATGTTTTATTTATTAGAATCATATGTATTAATATACATATTATACACATACATCACAATACATATTATTAATATACATATCTTCACCAGTGGTTAGAGTTTAGGAAGTGTTCCTACATCTGTCCATCTTTTTCAGTCCTTCCTTATCAGCTCTATCTAGAGTCTATGGCAGGTAAAAGGCACTTGATTCGTATTGGTTGGGTTGAATATGTTGGGGGCATTATTTCCTAGGCTACTTTTGGAAAATATATGATTGATAAAGGGATCATGTGCACGGATGTCTTTTAATCAAGGATAATAGAAATATGCCACCCAGTCTCTAATGTCATTTTCATGACCTCATCCCCCCAAAGACAGCGTTAACATTCTTTATTTTCATTCTGTTTATTCAATTTGCAGACAATGTGCAACAAGTTTCCACAGTCCCTGTGTATGTGCAAGTTCTTAATATTAATGATCATGCTCCTGAGTTCTCTGAATTCTATGACACGTATGTTTGTGAAAATGCAGTTTCTGGTCAGGTAAGGACTTGCAATAAATTGCTAATATCTAAACATTGCCATATATTATATATAATAACTTTTGCTACGATTCCTCCCATTTTGCAATGATAAAAGTAAGTTTTACTTAACTGTATGAATTGCATGATTTTATGTTGTAAGTTCTATATAATTTAAATTTCTTCTTGAAAAAATTAAAATGGAAGCTTTAGGCATTCCACTTCCAGATTCCTCAAATGTTTGAAAAATCTGCTAACATTGGGAATTCATAGTAAAACTTTTATACTTTGTCAATGCAATATTCTTTTTTTTGTAATTCTATGGGATAAATAATCACATTTTAATGAATTTTTATTTTTTCATGCATCACCACATAAAGTAACATGATATATAAACATAAACATGAAGAGAAAGAGCTGGAATTTTTCTGTAGCTTATAACTATTATATCAGACATATTAACCCCAAAGAAACCTAATTTCAAATTAATTGCTAGCTATGTAAAGAATAGAAAGCATTCTTATTTTGAAATACATCATCTTTACTTCAAAATCATTTCCTCCCTCTTTTTTGGTTTCATTGTTTCTTTCTTTGTTTCTTTCTTTTGACTTTATTATTTATTTCACATATCTTGGCTTGTGAAACTCACTCTTCATTTGCAAAAAGTAGAGCTAGAAATAGATTGTTCTTTGTTTTCAGATCCACTACACAATAACCTTAAAATTGGTTAAGTGTCATTTGCAATTGTAGAAGCTTATTAAATGTCATAAAACATTTTTAAAAATGCATTAACTAGTTTTCAGAATACTGTATGTATGTATGTATGTGTATATATGTATGTAAGTGATTATGTGTATATATATTTACTGTAAAATCAATTATTCTCAGATTTAAATTTATCAACAAAGCTAGTTGAAGACAATTTGGATTTTATAAAAATTGAAATTTTAGTTTTCTACCAAAGAATAAGAATAGCCAACATTATCTTTTATATTTAGATACTTGCTATTGTGAGAAATAAACATATTTTAAGAATTAAACATTCCTAAATTGTTATGGATTTTTCAACTGTAACATAATGGAAATCATTAGTAGAACTTAAAATGTCTTCTGAAATTTGGCTATCTTTATTTTAGAATGTGTTTTATTCCAGAAGTAATTCTCAAGTCTTGCCTAAGGCATTTACAAATTTTATTTTATTTTATTTTATTTTATTTTATTTTATTTTATTNATATACAAATGAATTTAAACTGAAGCTACTTGTTTTGAATTGGTTAGGATTCAGAGGTTTTGATAAAGCAAAAGGTTAATATAAAACTTTCAGTGACTCCCACTGTGAGGCACCACCCCCTAGATCCAAAATCAAACTAACATAGAAACCTATGAACAGACAATATAGTGTAAAACGAATCACAAAAACAGAATACAAACGACATGGTTGTTACCCATGACTCTTACAGAAACTGAGTTTAGACGTTTCTTTGAACTTGGAATTATAGACTGTATACTTGGAAATTCAACATATCTGATTTTCTCAAAATTTTCAAACACATCTGTCTACCTGGACACAACAAATATCATAAGCTTAAAATTAAAATAATTTCAGAAATAATATATCTTATAATTTTCTAAATATATCTTATATTTCCATATTTAAGATGACTTGTATTTTTACAATTATTATAAGCAAAATTACATTTTATAGTTTACTATAACCTAAATACTTTAAAATTTAAATATTTTCTAACTTTACATAAGTGTGAATGTATTCAGAGCATCTCCCTGATTAAACAACTTATTTCCAAACTTAAAAAAAATAAGCTTAATTTACTTCATTTTCCCTAAACTTATTTTTAAAAATGTCCAGGGTGGTAATTCCACTTACCCAATAAAGTTCCATGTTCATCGATCTTAGCTGGGCTGAGATGGGGAGGAGATCTGGGAGACAACACAATTCATATCATAAGAGACTTGAGGCCAGGGCCCTAGACTTAGATGATAAAAACTTCAAGGGCGATGCTACCTCACTCTGGCGATCACACTGGAGCCTTTATTCTAACTCCTCAGCTGTTGTTTATAACAACTGTAATCAATCATGTTTATAATAACCTTTTCAACGTTTGCGCCATGTGACAAAATGCCAATACACATTTCTAGTACGAACTATCTCCCTCCACCACTGCATGAGAGTTTACTCATGTCTTTACTGAGGGAGTGGAGCCTGCCTTCTTTTCACCGATTCTGGCTCATAGGAAAGAACTCAGGAGTCAGGACATTTGTAATGTTGTGGAATACTCACTTCTTTCGAGAAGAGTATTTGTGGAGTTTTTGTTGTTTTGTTTTGTTTTGTTTTCTGCCTACTGGTCACTGACAGTGACACCATCCATGATCACAGGAGGTTTCAGGCATTAGGGCAAAGATGAATTCATGAATTCATTCTGCCCAGCGAAGGGCAGAGCAGGTGAAATTTCCTACAACACAGTTTTCTGACTTTGGTGCTTAAAATCTTCAGTGGATTTTCCAATACCGCCACATGAAAGCATAAAACTTACTGGTCTGGTATTTAACACTCTCTTTGATTTGGCCACAATTTATCTATCTTGCTTTAAAAAATATATATTTTCCTCTTCATACTCTGAATTGTCTTGCAAAATATAAATTACAGCTTCTACTTTAGAATTTTGTTCATATCAACCCTTCTTTCTGAAATGCCCCTACTGCAAAACTGAACTCACATGCCACATAATCAAACTGTTTTAGAGAAACAAAACAGATAAATTTAGGGGAAAGGGGAAAAAAAAGAGAGATAGACTGAGAGAGAGAGACACACAGAGAGAGAGAGAGAGAGAGAGAGAAACCATAAGAGAGTCTTAACTACAGAGAACACACTGACAATTACTGGAAAGGAGGTGGGGGAGGGGGATGGGCTAGATGGATATGAAAGAGGCACCAGTGATGAGCACTGGGTGTTATATGTAAGTAATGAATTACTAAAATTTACGCCTGAAATTAATATTACATCATCAGTCAACTAACTAAAATCTAAATAAAAACCTGAAAGGTCCCTGGGTGGCTCAGTTGGTTAAGCATCTGACTCTTGATCTTGGCTCAGGTCATGATCTCTTGGTTTATGAGATCTAGCTCCACATTGGACTCTGCACTGATAGCACGGAACCTTCTTGGCATCTCTCTCTCTCTCTCTCTCTCTCTTTGCCCCTTCTCATGCTCTCTCTCTCTGCCCCCTCTCCCTAAATAAATAAACTTAAAACTCTTTTTTAAAAAAACCTTGAAATACTAAAATAAAAAAATAAATAAGTAAAATACAAATAAACATATATTTATAATGCCCCAGACATGATTCTAGCAACATTTTAACGTTAAACCAATCCTCAAAAACTCTTAAAAAAATGTGAGCAAAATATATCATGTGCCTCATTTTCCAGGTGAAGAGGTCCAGAGAAGTGGTTACTTCCGAAGTAGAGAGAGGTTTTATCCTAAGTGTTGGAATCAGAATGCATGCATCTAACCATTATATTGTGTTGCCTCTCTATTCCTAGTTTGAATAGATCTTATATATTTGTGAAATGTGTCATCTCTAAGTTTAGCATGTTTTCTAAATTCCAAGATACCTGTGAACAGTGAGTGAGTTTATTTTTGTATTCTTGAAAACATATAGTGTAGTTCCCAATGATAACGACTTGAGTAAATGAACAAAGCGTGAAGACAATAGTTCTTGAAATAAAGTGTTTTTTCTATAATTCCCTGGGGATATACATTTGAATTTATTAGCCTTGCATGTTATATTTAAAACGTTGCAGTGTGAGGAGATCTCTTTAGGAGAGAGTATGGAGAGAGTTGATAATCAGTCTAAAGACAAATCTGGTCCAATACTAGTGTTTTGGGGGTTGGGACACACTAGAAAATGAACTTTGCAAACCAGGAAAATATGGTAATGTAGAAACCACAAAAAAAGTGTTCTAAGGAGGAAGGGGTTATTACCTGCCTTATTTTCTTCTTACGGTACAGGTAAAAGCAGAAAAGAAAAGATCCCATTGAATTTAACAATAGGGATTTTATCATTTTATTTTATTTTTTTAATGTTTTATTTATTCCTGAGAGAGAGAGAGACAGCGTGAGCAGGGGAGGGTCAGAGAGAGAGGGAGACACAGAATCCGAAGATAGGCTCCTGGCTCTAAGCCAGCTGTCAGCAGAGAGCCTGATGTGGGGCTCAAAGCCACAAACCGTGAGATCATGACCTGAGCCGAAGTCGGATGCTTAACAGACCAAGCCACCAGGCTCCCCATCAATAGAGATTTTAGACTTACTAGAGCATTCGTAGTTAATATTTATTTGTTGCGTGCATAATGTCATGCAGGAAGAAAATATAAAGTGAGAATATAAAAGAACACAGGGCACAACCTTTGGGAATAACAATATTTACGGATTCAGTAAAGAAAGAGAAGACTGCAAAGTAGACTGAGTAGGTGTGACCCATCATGTAAGAGAGAAACAAGATTGTTGATGTGGACATGAATGAATGCAACAGTTTTTGAGGAGGAAGTATCAGTAGGCTTAATTCCCACTATTCTAGGGGGGGAAAATCCTCGTAATTTACCACATGGTGAAATTTATTCTTTAAAAATAAGTAATTTGTATAAGTAATTCACAGCTATATAAATAAAATGACAGTGCAAAATAATTTTATTAAAATGTGGCAAAGAGAAATTGCACTGGATGCTTGTTAGGGAAGGCAAGGAAGATGTAAATCATCTTAGTTATATCTTAGTTAGTGAAAAAAAAGTACTAGGGGACACATTGGGGGAAGGTTGGCCAGTGTGATCAGGCCATCTGTGTAATTGGCTCTCATAGAAGTTAACTTCCTGCCATCCGATAGAGGATAGAGACTGAACGATAGGGGTCCTATCTTAATGGATGTCTACATTTCAAAGGGATGGTTTTCAGGATGTTGAGAAAGACCATCCTGCATTATCAAATTGGTAGTTTAGGAGAAGATTTATCTACATTACAAAGGGTAGAGAAAGAATTTGCAAACAGAAATTGTCTCTCGTAACTGGTCTATGAAAATGGAGGTCAGGCGCCCTCCTCCTCAGGAAGAAACCTGTCTCACGTTGAGTCAGGCTGAAGGCAATACTATGGTCCTCTTGGCCAAATGTTAACAAAATGTTAACACGATAAATATGCATTTGTCGGTATGTAATACTTCAAGAAGTTTAAAATACCTTTCACAGCTCATTTTTTTGTTGAAGAAAGAATGGCTATATTCTTTGCCCCGTGATTGCAAAGCATTTAATCTTTAGATTTATAAACAGCAAACATAATAATCACTCTAGTTAAAAGAACATTTCTATTGCATTCCCGTCCTTCCGGTTACATTTAGATATATTCTGCCTTCAGTAGTTTTCCACTTGCAAGATAAATCAAGTAGATTTTAGTGCAAAACACTTATAAAAGATGAAAAAATACTGTCACATTTATTTTTAGCGAAACAGAACGGCCCAGATCCTTATCACAAAATATCGTGTGATGAAGTCCTTCCTGTTGAGTGACTAAAAGGATGATTACTATATTTTCCCTTTATCCTTAAATTCATATTGTTCATTTGCTGATTCTTGATTTTGAGAATATTCATCTGTTTTTTTCTTCATCTGAAGGCTCAGTCTCAAACGCTTTTTTTAATACGTGATCAGTTTCTCCATCATCTTGGGTCTATAGTGTTGGTTTCTGCTTTTGGGTTACATCCATTCACAAATTACTGTGAGATGACTTCCTCTGCCAATTTTTTTCTGTCTGTCATTATAAATGTAAAATGACGTATTTTGAATTTTCAACTGTTTTTAAAGAAAAAATAAAATCCAACTAAAATGACAGCGTATCAGTTTTTTATGCCTTTTTGAATGATGATGTAAATACCTTAAGCAACACATTAAAAAAAAAAAACAGAAAGAAGAGAATGATACAACGGGGAAGATTTATTTCATTATTATATCAGCCTTTCAGCCCATTCATCCTACAAGTTTCATGTAAGTCTTTTAAAAGCACATTAGAAAAAATTTACAAGTAATGATGAAATGATTTGTAAGATAATGAAATAGCAAGATGTTCAAGGCATAAGAAAGATCACTAAGTTTTCTTAATGCATCCTTAATTTACAAAAGTGTCCACTGTACCCATTCAGTAATGGAAGGTTAGGAAAGTCATTTATTTAATAATAAGTTAATATCTCCTTATTAATAGGAACAGTTCTAAATTTTAAAAAATGAAATAACCTTTAAAAAATAAGTAGAACTGGTCAAAAGGAAACTCAAGTGCTAATTTTTGATGGAACAAACTTGAAAGGTTGGTTGAGAGTTGAATTCTGCGGAGGAAGAAACACGTCTGTTAGATGTAGAGGCATGGAATTCTTGTATGACTTGCTAGAGGTTTACATGCTATATGGGAAACCTATGACATGCTATACTTTTAATAATTTTACAGATGTGTGAAAGTTTAGGTAACATATTCAACATCATGTAGCTTAGGAGAGATTGAGCAAGGATTATAATTTGTGTCTGACCCCAAGAATGATGCTTATTTTAACTATGCCCAGATATTTTTAGAGACTAGCTATCTTTAGATTATTTGCATAACACAGAAACAAACAGAAAATTCATTTTTTTAAATTCCTGTACTAGTAAAAATTACACCTACAATTTTAATGGCAAAAATAAGTGTGAAATCAGTATGACTGAATCTTGCCCCCTACGCATAGTTCAAACTCAGAATAAATGACACTGGTCAGTGCTATTTCATGATCAGTTTCCTTTAAGGCAGAAAGCCAAGAATCATCAAATAAGTGAGGAAACTCCTAGATGTCACTATCAGATTTAGAAGTTTGTCCGAGGTCTTTAAGTACCTGAAATAATGATACACAGCATGGCTACTTGCAATAGTCTTCCACTCAAATCCAAGGGAACGCCAAAAGCTCTCTCTCACATTGCTACATACACTGTAGTTTATGAATTGACAACAATGTACAGATTATGTGCGTGCTCCTGATATATCCAGCATTAGCATAGTCATTTTCTTCTTAACAGTTGGTGGGTGATGCCTTATTTAATAATGTGGGTGTTAGAGCTCTCATGGCTCCTGGATTGTCATGGTTTGTGCCATGATTACCCAGACATTACATGTGGAATCAGATTGAGTTGGGTTCAGATTTCTTGTTTGAAATTGACTTGGTAGAATTCCTTCAAGTACAATTGAAACCAAGTACCTAAGATCAATATGTACCTCCCACTTTCAAAAGTGCTCTTAATCTCTTACTTGTTCCTAAAAATCAGATAGCAATGTGTGAAAATTACAACTCAATGGAGTAAGCTTTTGTAAAAATATTTACTTTAAAAGATAATAAAGCATATCCTGTGTGACCAAAATTATTTTTATGCAGACAACATATTTTTAATTTAATGGTGTTTGTAAGCAAAATATTAGAAACATTCTGCTTATTTTTTTAACCTTTATTTATTTTTGAAAGACAGAAAGAGACAGATCATGAGCAGGGGAGGGGCAGAGAGAAAGGGAGACACAGAATTTGAAGCAAGTTCTAGGCTCTGAGCTGTCAGCACAGAGCCTGACACGGGGCTCAAACCCATGAACCATGGAGATCATGACGTGAGCTGAAGTTGGAAGCTTAACCAAATGAGCCACGCAGGTGCCCCATTTGGGGCACCCATTTGGTTAGACACTTTCAGAGGAAATGAATTTTACTCTATTTAAAAATAATAAATAGTTGGGGCGCCTGGGTGGCTCAGTCAGTTAAGCGTCCAACTTCGGCTCAGGTCATGATCTCACTGTCCATGGGTTCGACGAGCCCCATGTCAGGCTCTGTGCTGACGGCTCAGAGCCTGGAGCCTGCTTCGGATTTTGTGTCTCCCTCTCTCTTTGCCCCTCCCCTACTCGTGCTCTGTCTCTCTTTTAAAAATAAATAAATGTTTTAAAAATGTTTACGAAAATAATAGTAAGAAATAGTTGACTAATAAGGAAGCAACTACACTATCAAAACACAAACTGAGAGATATACATGTCACATAGTATGAATTCTTGACAAAGCCAAGGAACAGAATATACCTCTCCATTTTGCAAACAGGAAATTTGGGTGTGGAAACAGAGAGGAAAGAGTCTCTTCTCTGGACTCAGGAATGAGAAAGTAGATGCAATGCAGAGAAAGAAGGGACTGTCCATGATGTACCTCCTGATCTGAGATACCCCTAAGTAAATTGCTAAAGAGAAGGTGGGGAAGAATGAAATATGGAGAACATATACTTTAGAAAATGGGGTAGGGGAGACAGAACTTCATAATAGCAAACTCTGAGGGAGACTTTGTACCAACAAACATGGGATTTGGTGTGAATTTGTTTATATTAATTCTCACCAAAGTGAAGCCCCTTCTTTCTTCTCCCACTTTCTCTCCTTCCCCTCAACATTCTTTACCAAAGAACAGGCCTCTCTGATGTTAAAAAAGCCCAGCACCTTATTTTTTAAAGAATGCAAACCTGTACGCACCTACATGCACACACAGACACATACAGAAACAAAAGAAAAAATGTAAGCAATCTATATCACAAAGAGAATTACAAATGGACCAAGAATGGTACGAAAAACAGATCTTCAGGCATTCCTGAAGAAACATCAGCTTCTGTGTACTTGAGACATGACCTATTAGTCTTTGATTGGTTTCCTCGTTTCTGATACAGCAATCTGTTCTAGGCTCCGCCATTTATTAATTTATTGCTTTGTAGCTTCACATTCATCCTTCAGTACTTCCTTAAAAAGTACCTGTGCCATGAAACTGCAATAACGAATTGGTACCTTTAGAGCATTTCTTTTATTGTGAATGCAACATGGAGCCTTGTCAAAGGAGGGCACTGAATGACTGAACAGTGCAGAACTTCCTGGCTCCCGTGTACAGCATGTTTCCTTTTTCCTTTCTCGTGCTGCACAGTAGGCTTTGTCCAGCCACAAGCATGGTCCCTTAGGTCCCAAAGGTATATTCCCTCGGCAGCCACATGACTCTATCTCAGGCCTGATGAGGTCTATGCAGCCCTCTCAGGGTGGATGCGGTGAGTTCTGGCCGTGACCTTGCACCTGCGGTGACCTCCGGGCTCCTTCTGCATTTCTGTCTGCCGGCGCACTTGGACCCTGGAGGTTTGTTCCTGCTTGCCTGAAGAATGTGGACTAGCTCTGGCCTTGGCCACCAAGTGAACTCCTTTGTCCTGAAAACAAGACGCTGCAATCACACACTCTACGAGGAGAGCTAAAGCTTGTCTTGGGGAGAGAGGCGCTCGTCCACACTTGTCTGTCTGGATAATTTCAGTGAACTTCCGTGTCCCCTTTGGAGTTCTCATTATATCTTTATAGTTACTCTCCTACTGTAGCTTAATCATTCTTTATATTAATCTTCCTCTTTTCAAATGACTGTGTGCTTCCTGTCCCTCAGTTGGACCCAGACTGATACTTAAGATCATCTTTTATATTTCCTGCCTCAGATTTGTAAGCAGTCATTTTCCTAAGATTTTATGATATTTTAGTGGAGTGTTGCAGAAAATGCAGATAGAATGGTTGGTAGGTAAAGCTGCGATTCCACCCCAGAAACCCAAGAAAAATCCTGCTTTCCCTTCCTCTCCTGTCTCACTATGTAGCTCTCCTATTCCCTATTTTCCAATAATGTGGAAGACCACTCTAAAGGAAACTCTACCACTCTTTGCTATTTCTTTGTTTATTTCCTTCAGTTGTTTACAATTCATGTACTTTACAAAACTACTGATATGATAAATTTCAGAAGGCTTTCTTTAATTAGAAGTCTCATAAGTATTCAGAGGTAAATAATTTTCCTTCAGATTGCAAATGCTAAGCCCACTTGTCATTCATAAGTTGGGATAGTTCTGTAATACATACGTGCATGTGTGCATAAAGGCACATATACATGTATGAAGCTATGCAAATTATGGCAAATGATGCTTTTTTTAACCAAATACTTTAAATTTTGAATAGAGACATGAATCCTAGGAGTAGTCCAGAACTCTTTCCTGTAAATGTAATTGAATTAATGTGGACAATATTTATTTAATTTACTTAGAGAGAGCGCAGAGGGGAGGGACAGGGAAAGAAGAGAGAGAGAATCCCAAGCAGGCTCCACACTGTCAGCACAGAGCCTGACATGGGCCTCGATTCCAAGAAATGTGAGATCATGATGTGAGCCAAAACCAAGAGTAAGATGCTCAACTAACTGAGTTACCCAGGTGCCCCTAATATGGACAATACTTAAAGGTGACAATACCAAAAAGAGAAAAACAATGATTTTAAACATCAGAAGTATCATAGAAGACCAAGAATGCCAAAACAAAATGAATAAAAAATACAATGCTTGGAAGCAGTGTCGAATTTAGAAAGTCTTTTCAATTACAAATAATTATATTCATAAACTCTATACCATTTTTGCTAGATCAGTAAATTTTAATGAAAGATAAGGCCAAAAGATAGAGGGGGAAATAACTACTTGCAAAAATCTGAAAGAGTCCTTCTGTTATTAATATACACTAGTGCCTGCTGGTTGATAAGAAATCATCTTGTTTAACAGCTCGTTCCTTGGTATTGATGTAGCAAGTGATCTTTCAGAAATACTATGTGTGAGCTTGTCAGTGAAGAAATATTCAGCTGCATTATACCCATTAGAGAGGACATTGTAATGATTTCTTTGAAAGTGAATGTTTTCTCTAGTATATGTTGATCTTACTGTGTTTACCCAAATCATTTTCTATTATATGCTTTTCATAAAAATTGCATGATTTTTATTTTTTTTACCAAGTATGGCATTCTATTAGTCTTTAAAAATAGAATGTCTACTGCTTATATTCATAAGGAATGAGCATTTTTAATAAACTGATTTATAGAAAACATCTTTAATAAATTATTTATGGCTATATAAATACAAACAAAGTAAGTATGTAAAAACAAGTATAAAATAAAATGCTTATGTAGATGATCTTAGTTAATTTAGGAATAACAACCAAAGTAAAGGGTGTTTGAGGACACCAATTATCTAATAAAGCACCTTAAACCCAATAAAAAGAAAAGCAGCCTTTCAAATTGGCTCCTACATTATTAGAACAACCAGATTAATGAGTCTTGAAGTCACACAATTTAAGGCAATTAGATTCCAGAATAATCAATAAGTTATTCTGTAAAAGCAACATTCTCCCTCATTACCTTCATTTTGGCACCAAAATTATCAGATTTTTAAAATTTGTATTCACAAATAATTAGGGCAAAACATTGAATTGTGAAACTTGGTTTTTAAAGCTTGTGATGTGACTATGTGTGTGAGAGTTTATAAGATTGTCCATGTGCTATACTAGTTCACTTTTATAATATAAATCTATGAATAAGTGGGTAGGACATAAGTGTAGCATTTAAAAAAAGTAAATTTTCCAAATGCATTTCAGTGAAGGTAAGTTTAACTTTAAACAATGTTCTATTATATACAATATTTTAAAAAATTATTTTAGATAGGATTTTGCTTGTTTCTTCCCAGAATGGTAATTTCATTTTTAAATTCAAAATAATAATTTCTTAATGACAAAATTATTTGGGCTAATTGGAGATTGATTGCCTGACTGCATTAGAATATTAAAAAACTAAACAATAAGTCATTTTTTTCCAGTGAATTATCATTCTTGGCACCAATGTGGCCAGAGTCAAGGAAAAGATAAGCAATTATTAACTCAGTCTCTCTTTCTCTCTCTCTCTCTCTCTGTCTCTCTCTCCTCTTTTTTAAGTGATACTCTCTACTAAACTTTTAATTTAGTCTTAAGCAATACAAAGCATACAGCTTTCCAATGATAACTGACTGCATCTGTGTGAATTTGATGAATTTGCCTCTTTACCATTTTACCATTTAAGAAAAATTGACAGAATAGGAAAATAATTTTGTTCCCTTTATTTATTCTTTAAATGTTGTCTTTGTTTTTCTGTCTGTTTTGTCCCAATTTTTAGAGAGACAAAGGGTACTTTAGAGAGGATTGCAATGAACATTTGCTTTCTGGTATTAATTTAGGGGCATTCTATGGGCTAATTGGTATTCTTCAATACTGTCTAAAAGTCATGTATGTAGAAAGTCATGGTTTTTAATCCAAATATGTTTCCCTTCATGTGGGAATGAAACCTCAAAAACAACAGTAAACACTAATAGTAGAAAGATTGCCTGATATAATAGCAAGATAATTTTACCAGTTAGCACACTTCCCAAATTAGATAATGATATAACCATGCTGAGTACCACTCTCCTCATTTGAAAAAGAAACATAATTTTGCCCTATAATTACTATCTTATGAGGAGTTAGTAAAGATAAAAATACTATTAAATGAGAAAATGGGTAGCATTGGCCTTTGTTAAAAGTAATGTTGTTACTATTAAAATGAACAGTTAAGAGTAGTCTTAGAAGGTCTCTTCTAAAGAGATCCTAAATGATCCATACGGTGTCTGTGCACATGTGACATTGCACAGAAACAAAACTGTCACTGTCACTGAAGATTGCAGATGAGGGTGTGAACAGATTAATAGTTTTCATTCCATGCTTAAAAGATCCATTATTTATAAAATAAACATTAAAAAGTTACCACTTTCAATATAAACATTATTGAAGTTGGTTTTGTTTTCTTATTAGAGTTTTGATTTTGTCAGATTCCTGATTTTTTTGTTTTGTTTTGTTTTGTTTTGATTGGTTTGAAACACATTGAGTTGTTGCTTTTTAAATCTCTGGAGCAATAACTCAATAAACTGCATTGGCCATTTTTTTTTCCATAGAGTAAATAAATACTTCTTTCTTTGTTGACCAGATTATTTATTTTTAATGCAAGAAAAAAGCAAATCAAAACAAAAGAAGTCATAATTAAATCAATAGGAGAAAAGAAGATACATATTTTCTAATACAATATACTTGTGTGTCCTAAAAAAATGTGGAAATCTGGATGACATGAACAGTATTGCAGAAAAAATTCATAGATACATATAAATTGCCCACTCTTTTCAACCAATTTTGCTGAGGCAATTAGATATTCATAGGGAAGAGATAGAAAAATCCACCTAAACCTCATACCTTATACAAAAGTTATTTCAAAATGTATCATAGATTTATATGTAAACCAAAAACTGTAAAACTTTTAGAAGTAAACACAGGAGAAAAAACTATTCTCTATAGCTAGACAGAGTTCTTAGATATAGCACCAAAGGCCCAATATATAAGAAAAAACAAAGTATTTACAAACTAAAAAAATACGTAAATCTCTGTTAAAAGGATTAAAAAATAATCTGCAGATTGGAAGAAAATATTTGGAAACCAAAGAATCCTCAAAGGATTTATATCCAGACTGTACAAAGAACTCTTAAAACTCATTGGCCAAAATTATTAAATAATACAATTATAAAATAGGCAAAAGATATGACAAGACATTTCCCTGAGAGGTTACACAGAAAGCAAAAAAGCAAGTGAAAAGAGGTTGACCATCATTAGTTTTCTGGACACTGTAGTTTAAAATTACAATGAGATATTACTACACACCTACCAGAATGGCTAGAAAAACAATACCCAGTGACATCATCTAATGCTGGGAGGAAAGGGGGTGGAAGTGAAAAGTGAATTATAATTTGACAGTTTAGTATAAAGCTAAGCATGTACTTACCGTATAATCTAATAATCACGCATTTGGGCAGAGTGTGGCACACGTGTCAGAGAAATACTGATGTTTACATAAAAATATTCATGGCAACTTTATTCATAATGTAGCCTGACCTGGAAATAATCCACATGTCAGTTACCAGGAGAATGGTTAAATGAAGTGTGATACATCCATAAAATGGACTACTACCTGGCCATAAAAAAGGAACAGATGATGTATACACGCATAGCACCATGGACCTCAAGGGCATTATGTTTCATGAGAAAGGCAATACCCTCAACCTTATGTGCTTTATGATTCCATTTATAGTACATCCTCTAAAAGACGAAGCTATAAGAGAAAGTTTCAGGAAGGTTTACTGGTTGCCAGGGAACAAGGAAGGATTGGGGGTGTAAGTGTGAAAAGAGGGGTATAAAGGAGTTCACATGTGTGGATGAAAGTCTTCTGTATCTTTTTTTTTTTTATGTTTTATTTATTTCTAGGAGAGAGCAAGAGACAGCGTGAGCAGGGGAGGGTCAGAGAGAGAGAGAGAGAGGGAGATACAGACGCTGAAACAGGCTCCAGGCTCTGAGCAGTCAGCACAGAGCCCGACGCGGGGCTCGAACCCACGAACCGCGAGATCATGACCTAAGCGAAAGTCGGACGCTTAACCGACTACGCCACCCAGGCGCCCCAGGAACTCTTCTGTATCCTGATTGGGTGTGGTGACACTGGGCTTTACATGAGATCAAATTGAGCTACACACACACGTGCACACATACACAGATGTAAGAACCAGTGAAAACTGAATAAATTATCTCTTTATCACTATTGTACCCATTTCAGTTTCCAGGAATTGAAATTGTACAGTAGCTATGGGATGTAACTGTTGGGTTCACAGAAAGAAGTATTTAAAATACCCTATGCACTGCTTTTGAAATTTTCTGAGAATCTACAATTATTTCAAAAGGAAAGTTGAAAATCATATGCTGAAATGAAAGATAATAAAATACAAAGAAATAATGATAAGAAAAGAGTTTCAAAGAATAATCATAATATTATTTCGAATAATTTAGGCCAAGAAATCCATGAAGTTGAATAATGTCAAAATTATAAGTTATAAATGATCCCCATGCTATATAAACTTTCCCAAAGCATTCAAAACAAAGGAGCCTCCTCAAGGTACTTTGAGTAGTTTTACTCATAGTAAAAAGTGACAAAATTAAATACCTGCACACATAAACAGAGAAAAGTTATTAAGAATATGTCTGGCTATAAGCATTATATGTATATTGCAATTAAAAACCATTTATAGAGGTATTAAATGATGATATACAGTACAGAAAAAAGTAACTTTAGGAGAATAACAAAAAATGAAATCTATTAATATTTCCCAGTATATCAATATCTCAAAGGAATTAAAAGATACACATCAACTTTTCTTTTGAAGATAATAAGAAACCATGTGACAAAATTAGACTTAAATTCTGGGGAATGAAATGAAGCCATAGTAAGTATAGTAAGAATAAAATGATAATACTAGCACTCAAATCGATAGTCAAATTCTCAATACTGAAACATGTGGTACCATACTTTAAAACAAGGATGGAGAAAAAATTTCTACTTTTACACTATGATTTTTCATACTATTCTGAAGCTCAGGTCCATACAATGATATGTAAAATACGTATAAAAGGTCCATACAATAATATGTAGAATGCATATTAAAAAAGTTACTGAAAAGAAAGACGTTTATTTGGGAAAATGAGATCAAGCGCAGTACTGTGAATAAATATGGTGGAATTTTAAGTTCTTAAAGTCACATTTAGAAATGTAAAATTGGAGAGTTGCTATTCAACAGTTATAAAGTTTCAGTTTTACCTGATGATTAAGTCTGTGCCTGTAGTTAACAATGCAGTATTGTGTCCTTAAAGATTTGTTAAGAGCGTAGATCTTAACAATGTTCTTAGCAAATTAAAGTTTAAAAACCTTTAAGAGAAACAAATAATTTACTGCATATTTATATACTATATACCTAATGCTATCAACTCACATGTAATGAGTTAAATATCATTAAGGATATATTTTATGTGATTTCTCATACTGTGAAGATCATTCTTGATCTTATTTCCCACAGGCTTAATTGCTGGACAAGATGACAAATTAAAAGGTGTCAATCTGCTTTGGACGGATAATACATTCATTGTAGAAAATCAAAATGCCAGAATAGTTGTACTCAATTCTAGAGAAAATCAGGCATCTCCTTAATGATCTACACGGTTACACAGAATTTCTATTTTTGTTCTTGGTGTGTAAATGCCCAGGGTGGGCAGGAGAAGAGGGAGAAAATACTCAGTAGTTTGCAGAATATGAATATAATAAATGAGCTGACATTAGGGCCATTTGCCTTTCCTGTTTGGTGGAAATAGTTCTAATTTTTCAAATTAATGATTCCCATTATCTTGACTGATACCAAATATCTTTTCCAGAAGTAAAGTATAATATCAGCGATTTTAGGTTCTTTGATATCAATATTCTGTCTAATGTGAAGACATTTACATTGTCTCCACATAAAAATTTTCTGCTGCTGAAATTTCCATGATCTTACATTACAATCCGGTTTTCTTCTCACCTTTCTTTCTTTCTTGTGTCCTGTCTTTTATTTTTTCAAGATCACTCTTTTGTGATGACTTCTAGATCTTTATGCCTGTTTTCTCTCCTCTATTTCAAGATGTATGCACAATTAACTAGAGATTTCTACTTGTATGTCCTAAGGTTACACCCTGCTTTTTTCTCCAAGCCTGTCCTGTTTGGTTTTTTTTTCAATGTCCTTTACAAAATTACCTTAACTCACTAAATTGTGCAGGAAGGACGGACATGTGGACATCATCCTGAATTCATTCTGGTCTTTTATTCTTCATATCTATCAGTCATGAATCCTATTGATTCCATCCCCTAAGTACCTCTGTGCTCTAAGCTCACTCTTTCTACCCTACCAGGGACCTAACATACCTTCTGGAGTGAGCCATGGACAGTTCTGCTGAAGGACCCATCCATAACATCAAATTTCTCACTATCCAGTCTCACCGCTCACATTGAGGGATATACCGCAGTAGTTGATGCTGATACTGATATTGATACTGCTGTTATCGGTTAAGTCTGAAGACAGGGAGAAAATTTCTAGGGCAGTTTTTAGTGGTGGGAAAATAGTCAAAAGAATATATTTTATGTCCTTTTGGAAATGGTGAAATGTTACCGTGATGACATCCAACATTCCCTATGGGAAATTTGGAGTGCGGGAGACCCTCTTCACCTGAGAGCATGTTGTTACCACCTCAGTTTATGTAAACACTTCAGTAATCTCCATATAATTTCTCATTAAAAATAACGCATTCTGTAACTGTGGCTGAAGTTGTCTTTATATATCACATCAGAAGGTTTTGAATACAAAACAAATGTTTCCCTGGGTCATGGCAACAGCTTGTTAACGAGGTTCCCTATTTCCAGATCCACACTAAAGATGTCTTCAGAGTGAACATTCTAAAATGCAGAAATTTCCCCAATATTTGGACCATGGGATCCTAACCAAAAAATATAGTCATTGTTTTCCAATTTAGAACTTGTGAGTGGACCTCAGTATAAAAGTACAAACTTTGTAATATGCTCTTCTGCAATATTCATGACATCCCACTGCTCATCTTTGAAGTATAATCTTCTAATTTCATGTTAGATGCCAAGTCTTATGACCTCCAAATGTTTAAGTATTATGTACTTTGGGTGTTTTATTCTGCACTTTTTTTCTCAGGTACTATGTCCCTCTTCTCCACTAACATGTAAACAGAAGTGACACACGGCTTGGCGTGTTCCAAATGCCAGTGAAATATTTGCTAAATGGATGCCTTTGGGATATTAGTCAGATATTTTTATAATTTTTTAATTTATATACTATGATGCTATGTGAATTTTTAGAAAGTATGTATTTAAGAATCACTTAACAAAAGAAATGAAATATATATATACCGAGACACAAATTTAAGAAAGTAAAATTGTTAAATGAATATAAGAAGATATCTATAAGTAAATGTCAAAACAGTATATATCTGTGACATTTAAATACATATAATTTTGTGAAAAGTGCTTTTTAGAAGACTTGAGTATCTCTATCTTTGTCCAGGACCAAAACATTAGAATGTTATGGATTTTTCAACACTTTTCTCCTAATAACATGCTAAACAAAGAAAGAAAACAGAGACTATAGACTACATTTTCTTGTTAGCACTAATTCTAGTATTGTATTAATTAATACTTTGGCCTTTTGAACAGATACTCAATGACAGTTTTGAATCCTTTATTTTCTCAAAACAAGTCTAATTTGTAATCATGTTCTCAGTGAAGTGGCATAAAAAGTAACAGTCTGACTCAAATTTGTTGACTGTACCTCTTGACAATGGGAGAAAGAATTTGCGTTTATAGCTTGGTGCAAGCTATAAATAAAAATATACCTAAAATAACTAAATAAGCAGCAATTTAGTTGAAATTTAAAACATCCTTCTTGTATTCATTTTTTGCAGGTCTCACTTTTTGTTTAATGTGTTTGTATTAATAGAAATTGATATTAAACACATTCCAAAGAATTCATGATTTATATCAATTAATAATCAATACCTGCATTTTGATTGTAATTCATTGTTTAACTCATAGTTTATAATCTTATTTGAAATTCCTCAGCAAATCCTATAAGTAGACTTCATTGATATCTAAAATTCCTCAGCAAATCCTATAACTAGACTTCATTGATATCTACTGTTCAGATAAAGAAACAGACTCAAATATATTAACTGTTTGCTCCAAATCCATGTATAATATTTGCTTCTTTGCCTAGCTATCAAAAATTTACATGTTTAAAAAGGGCCATACATATATTTTGTGTGAAAATGAATGTTGTACTGATATTTTTAAATCAGAAAAGTTATCTAGGAATGGCATTTTAGTAAATTGGCCCAGTGTGCCTCCTTTTTTTTTTTTTTTTTTAATGTTTTATTTCTTTCTGAGAGAGAGACAGCGTGAGCAGGGGAGGGTCACAGAGAGAGGGAGACAGAATCAGTAGCAGGTTCCAGACTCTGAACTAGCTGTCAGCACAGAGCCAGGCACAGGGCATGAATCCACGAGCTGTGAGATCATGACCTGAGCCAAAGTCGGGCACTTAACAGACAGAGCCATCAGTGCCTCCACCCCCCCCTTTTTTTTTTTAGAAAAAGAAGTCATAGTAATGGACAGGCACACTGATTACATTTTCCCATGATTATCTTTAAAGTCAAATACCATTTGTAGTTCCATAAAATGATTAAATGAAGACTTATGAAACTGCTAATGTTTATCTTTGACCTAAAAATCCAAATTTCTTTCATTTCTACCTAGTAATATGTTATTTCTCTGCATTCATGGTTTTCAGGTAGCATTTTTTTTGTCTGGATCACACTCACCTGGCTAATTCATAATTTTTTACCCAAGTATTAGCTCATTTGCTCCCTTCCACTTTGGAAAATCATTTTCTTTCTCCTACTTTAATACTCAGATTACTTTCTTCTTTTTTTCTCAACCATTATTTTTGGTGTCTGTCTATTCTATAGGAATTATATTACTTATTTCTCTGCATGTCTCTGTCTTGTATGAGACTTGGTTTTGTTTGCTTCTTGTATTCACTGTATCCTTTACAGTGTTTTTTTTTTGCAAACTTCACAAACAAGAACAGGTCTAGGGCTTGAATAATGTGTTCTGCGGAGGGGATGGGAGGGAGATAGGATAGGAAATGGTTGCCAGGGTCCTGGGGGTGTGGGATATGGGAAGAGATTGGTAAAAGAGTATAAATTTTATAAGGTGAATAAAATCTAAGGACCGAATGTATAACATGGTGGCTATGGCTGATAAAACTATAATTTGGCTAAGAAAGTAGAACTTTAAAAAATGTGTCTCTCTCTCTGAATTTCCACCACTTGTACTCTGTCTCCTTCTCTCTCAAGAATAAACATTAAAAAAAAAGGGGGGGGGGACCAGAGTGGTGAAACCTATGCATATTCAGCTTACCTATACATATGTAGTTTAATTAATTAAAATTATTTAAAAATACATACAAAGTGAATATCTCACCAGTGTTCTTCAACATTCATACACAAAAAGGAAACATATTCAACATTTAGTCTGATGCATGTATTTAAATTTTTTAAAATGTTTTATTTATTTTTGAGAGAGAGACAGAGACAGCATGAGGAGGGGAGGGTCAGAGAGAGAGGGAGACACAGAATTGGAAGACAGGCTCCAGGCTCTGAGCTGTCAGCACAGAGCCCCACGCAGGGCTCAAACCTACAAACCACAAGATCATGACCTGAGCCAAAGCCAGACGTTTAACTGACTGAGCCACCCAGATGCCCCTGATGCATGTGTTTAATACAGAGAACCAGATAGTGAGATAAATTATTCCTTGTCTAAAAATCAAGCCTGCATATGGCAACAAGATGAACATGAATCTTTGCAGTTTGCTATCAATCTTAATTAAACAAATATGCACATAATGAGATTACATGCAGCATTCCACAGGCTGCCATCTTATCCGTGCAAATCCCAATAAGACTATGTCTTCATGAAGAAAGCACATATAAACATGTACTGACTGTGCGAAAAGCACCTTGAAAAGCTATGATGTATAATTCTAATTTTTTTTTAATGTTTATTTTTGAGAGAGAGAAGGAGACAGAGTGAGAATGGGGGAGGGGCAGAGAGAGAGACACAGAATCCGAAACAGGCTCCAGGCTCTGAGCTGTCAGCACAGAGCCCTACACGGAGCTCGAACTCACGAGCAATGAGATCATGACCTGAGCCGAAGTTGGATGCTCAACGAACTGAGCCACCTAGGTGCCTCTCTGACACATAGTTCTAAAAATCAATCCTACAAGTTAGGTATTAGTATCTCCATTTTTTAAGCATAAAAATCTATTAAGTGGCAAAGCCAGGGTTCAACATATCAGTGTTTCAAGTTCCCCTTCCCTTTACCCTGGCTATTATAATCCAAAATAAAAGCATCACCCTAACACAACGCACATTTATTACTGCAGGCATGGATTGAATGGAGCTATGTTTCATTGCATTGTTTAACACTATACAATTATGATTTGATTAGGAATGTGTTACAAGGAAAAAGATAAATCAAGAAATACAGTAATAATGTCCAAATTACATTGGTTTTACAAGGCTCTTTAAGCATGTGGAGATATATCTATTCTTTGAAGTATAATGTTATCAAATTTGGGTCTGTCATCTTGCAACTAAAGATATTTTTGTTTGACACATGGTTAAAAGCACTTTAATTCTAGAAAATGCAAAACAATAACTTCAATAATCAATTTACTTTAATTTCCAGAATTAATCACAGTCTCACTATGTGATCTTGACAGCACATCTCTTTTTTGACAATAATGAACTGCTGACTGACACATTCATGTCTTGAAAAAAAGAATTAACTGTGAACTGATGTGTTTATAACTGCACTACTTCACTTTTTTTATGATCTGAAATAGAAATTTGTTTGATGGGGAACACTTTTGCTCTAATTTTTATGGGTCAAAGGAGATCACATACTTTGCCCATAAGCTCTAACTGCATTATTTCCTCAAATCAATTTAAGAACTCGTTAGTTTAGCTAATACTTTAGTGAGACAATAAGTTTACCACAGCTATGCTCTCAAATGAGCAGGGAATATATAACTTCAACACATCATAATGGCCATTGTTCAGATAAAAAAAAGGGAAAAGAAGAAAAAAAGGAAGAAAGGGGGAAATCAGGTGGGGATATGGGAGGGAATCTTAATAGCAGTGGTACTTTGAGAACTTCTAACAAACTCAATGGAAACAAGTGTGGTGGAAATCATCTTACCCATCAAGACAAGTTAATTTATTATGCAATATCAAAACACTCTTTTGAAAGGGTCAAGTAAACTTAATTTTCTGATGTTTTATTTTTTGAAAGAGAGAGACAGAGTGAGAGCAGGAGAGGGGCAGAGAAAGAGAGGGAGACACAGAATTTGAGGCAGGGTCCAGGCTCTAGGCTCTGAGCTGTCAGCACAGAGCCCGACACAGGGCTTGAACTCATGGACTGTGAGATCACGACCTGAGCTGAAGTCGGTCGCTTAACCAACTGAGCCACCGAGGTGCCCCACATGTAAACTTATTTTTAACTTGAGAAAATATTTTAATATTATCCCCAAGTTTGAGTTATCTTCTGCAGTATCCATAACAATTGGTAAACAATTTTGATAAAAGCTAATACTAATAATGATCATAATCTTTCTAACAGTAATTATTTTCCAGACTCAAAAAGCAAGCAACATATTTCTATTTTTTTTCTAGGTAATTCAGACCATCAGTGCGGTAGATAGAGATGAATCCATAGAAGATCACCATTTTTACTTTAATCTATCTGTGGAAGACACAAAGAACTCAAGTTTTACAATCATAGATAATCAAGGTAATGCCATTCATCACAATTGTCTTTTAGCTTTCTTTGAGAAATGTGTTTGATTTTAAGTGAATGTATAATGTTGCTTTTTTATATGGTTCTTGCAATATGATAATATTGAGAAATAGAGCAGGGAGTGGCAATGAAAATGGTAAAAAAAAAAAAAAAACCTCAAAGTTGAGTTCTGAATCGTAACCCCATTTCTTGTTGGATTCCTTTAAATTAAAAACCCTTTGTCTAGTCATCAGTGGCTATAAGACCTTGCAAAATCTGAATGACCCTGCAAATATAATTGCAGTTCTGACACAATGGCTCCTTTCATGTCCTTGTATAACTCAAACTTCAAATCTATGTCTGGGGAAGAAAATGATATATACTTAACAGTCATGTTAGCTTGATTGATTCACAGATATTTGGAGTCATTAATTAGAAGCTTTAAATATATAAAACTGGCTTAAGATTATTCCCTTTCCTTCAAAATGTAGTGATTATATCAGTCGAAGGACACAATGTTCCAAAGGGTTTTGTGTGGAAAGACAAAATATTTTATCCTTCCATACAGATACAAAGTGGACTGACTTTGTATAAGGCTGTTCTGTTCTTTTTTCCTTCACTTCAGTAAAAGATTTTCGAGTCATCATATGGACTTCTATTTTAATTTTACTTTATATCTTAAAGATAGAAAACACCATAGGATTTATTACACAAGCATTCATAACCAAATACCTGCACCTGTCTTTTCTTACAACTGAGTTTAAGCTTTGATCTAGGGGACACCTTTTTTTTAATTAAAAAAAAATATTTATTCATTTATTTTGAGAGAGAAAGAAAGAATGAGCATGAGCTGGGGAGGGGCAGAGAGAGAATCCCAAACAGGCTCCATGCTGCCAGTGCAGAGCCCAACATGAGGCTTGATCCCACGCACCATGAGATCATGACCTGAGCCAAAATCGAGACCCCGGTGCTCAACCGACTGAGCCACCCAAGCACCCCTGGGGGACATCTTTCATGGGAGAATAAATGCAGACATGTTCTCTTCCTTTTCTCCTTGTCAAATTCTCCAGTGAAGAAAACTCAAATCCACTTAGGATAAAAAAATGCAAATATCAATATAAGAAATAAGTTTTAGCTTAGATTTATTTACATTAATATAAAACAAGTCACTGAGGAAAAATAAGCATATCAAAACATGAAGAAAATAATTTGATTCGATGTTTGTGACTGCAAGTAATCTAATAAAATATATATGGAAAAATGTAAACTTTCTTACCTTTCCAATCTGCCTAGTAAATAAAATAAAATTGCAAGTTTTATAGGTTCCAAGCACATGATAGAGAATTCATTTTAAAAAGGTGATTTGGGAAAAGTCGTTAGCAAGCACACATTTTGAGAGACTTCCCTTTATTTGGATTTTCCTGATTGTGTCTTCTAAGGATTCATTGCTACAGAAAATATTTAGGGGGATGGCAATCTAAGAAAAGGGAAGAAATATAGTGCACAGGCACAAGACTGCACCAAAAAAGATTACTTAGAATATTTTGGTATTCATGGGGCGCCTGGGTGGCTTAGTCGGTTAAGCGTCCGACTTTCGCTTAGGTCATGAGCTCGCGGTTCGTGGGTTCGGGCCCCACGTCGGGCTCTGTGCTGACTGCCAGCTCAGAGCCTGGAGCCTGTTTCAGAGTCTGTATCTCCCTCTCTCTCTGACCCTCCCCTGCTCACACTGTCTCTCTCTCTCCTAGAAATAAATAAATAAATAAAATAAAAAAATAAAAGAATATTTTGGTATTCAGGGAAAAACAACTTCAAAAACGTTGAAGTATATATTGTTCATCTTTGTTAAAGTTTTTAAAAATATTCTATCTAAATGAGTGATTGGTGCTACTAAAGTTTAACTACTACCTGAATTTTAGATAGAAAATGGGTTAATAATGTCAAAGTGAAATGAAACATCCCAATAGAATTTCTCCTACTGAGTAAAACTAATCCTTTGTCTCATTAGTAAATATGTGATTTGAGACCACTTGCTGTGAAATTGGTAAATGACTTTGAAAATCTTATGTATCGTTAGTACTTGTAGCAATGACTTTTCTACTAAAAAAGACCTGCGTCGTGAGTAAATAACCCAAATGAAACTGACAACTGTCAACATAAGTTTAATGCTAGTCACCCCTAGAAAATATTGATATCTCATTAAAAGGCTGTTTTATTTTCTGTGTTCCACATTTATGTTTTCTACCTTTATCAAAGACGTTTAGGAATTGATTGGTGTAATTCACCTAATTATGTAATTAGGGTTAGGGCAAAGGCAAATCAATAATGACTTTTTGAGTGGATCTTTTGTCTTTCTATCAGAAATTTCCTCTTTATGTTTTAAACTTATTTGACATATCTATACCATTGCTTCTAAAACATGCGACTGGTGTGAATTTCTTTTGTGTTATTGAAAAATTATGCACACGGATTTCTGTTTTAGATAACACAGCTGTAATTTTGACTAATAGAACTGGTTTTAGCCTTCAAGAAGAGCCTGTCTTCTATTTATCAGTCCTAATCGCTGACAATGGAATGCCATCACTTACAAGTACCAACACCCTCACCATACACGTCTGTGACTGTGATGACTATGGAAGTACACACACTTGCAGGAATAAAGACCGTATGCTTTCCATGGGGTTCAGAACAGAAGTCATACTTGCTATTTTAATAAGCATTATGATAATATTTGGTAAGTAGTGCTGCACTGAACCTATCCTCATTTATTGAAAATAATAAATATAAAAAATAGTTAAATCCATTATTGCAGTACAGTATGGGTTTGCGTGTGTGAGTGTGTGTGTGTGTGTGCGTGCATTTAATTGCTCTTCTGGATGTGTTATGATTCTTCAAGCACTGGAGTAAATTAAAAAAAAAAGAGTAGTTATGGATTTCAAGATGAAAATCAATGACCCTTGAATTCTATGAGTGTGTCAGCATGTGTGTGCACATCTGTTTAGGAATGTTTTTGTCAGTATGCATTTCGGCATATAGAGTTATATAACAATTGGTAATAATAATGGTGACCTTCTGGGGAGTGCTTATTACACTCCAGGAGTTGTCCTGGGTGCTTTCTATGCAACATGTGATTTGATCCTCACAATAACCTTACGAAGTAGAACTTTTATCACCTGCATTTATGGGCGAGGAAAGTGAAACTCAAAGCATTAAGTACTTTGCAAAGGGTCCTGCAGCTGGCACATGATGTGCTGAAATTTTGTAACTCTGTACAATTCCATTCAACCTGTACAGCAATTCCCTAGGGTCCTATGACCATTAAGAAAGAAAGTAAATGTTAGCCTGGAGGGATGCGTAGGGAGGGTTTTACTTGATCAAAGTGCTAAATGCGGAATAAATTTCAATAAAATAGCTCCTTTTTTTGGTTTGTTTGCTGTTGTTTTCGCAAGCAGTTAAGTTATACTCATTCTACAGGTGAGACAAATGGACCCCAAAATGTTTTTGTCAGCCTTTTCAAGAATAAAAAGAATTCATTTGGCAAAACCTTTTCTCTTTCTTTCACATACGAGTATATATAATCTAAACCCTCTCTTACTTCCCTTGTAACTTCATGTCACAGGTCAACACAACTTTATTGAGTGGTGGGAGCAATCACATCAGCCACTGGGTCTGTAAGCCACTGGGTCTGTAATCTCACAGCTCACAATGACATCTGTGTTTCAGGGCTTGCTTGGCCTTCACTCTGCTCATTTTTCTCAAAGCTTCAAAAATCATGCCTTTCTTTCTCTTTCTCTTTACCATCCAAATTACCATACTTTCCTACCCAGCCTCAGTCTTTACGATAATTTTTAATGGTCTTTGATCATAGCACTGAGCTGAGATTTACAGAGCCAGGTATCAGAATCAAGTGCAGTGTAGTGTTTGGAGGATGGCAAGTACTGATACACACACAGGTACAGACCTAAACCAAGTCTCAAAACCCTATGAGGAAACCAAGGGCAGCCTCACAGTCAAGGGCATGAGTAATATTAGAGGGTTAGAAATATGGGTCAACCAATAGTCAGTAGTTTCCTTTGAAAAGTTTTGTGAATACTCTCTCCAATTCATAGATTGAAAAATTATTTATTAGCTCCCTTTCTATAACAACCATATATCTGAGCTGAGTTTTAATAGTACTTGAATTCAAACCCAATGACCTTACTTCAAGAACACTGTTTCAATTTTTTAATGTAAGATTTATATAAAGTATTGCCCAATGTATTTCTCTTTATGATAATATTAATAACATCACTTCATCTTTGTTTCAATTCTTATAGATAAAATCCTGAATACATCCAAGTCTATGAAAGGTTTGGCTAGTTTTGATACACACACACACACACACACACACACAGTTTTTTTGTAAAATTATAAAAAAGGCATTCTGAAATTGTTCTATTTCTACATGATGTTAAAGTTATCTTAGTAATGAACATTGATTGTGGACATCTCAGTTTTTTTATTTTTTTAAATGATAATTTGGGATTTCTGAAATGAATGTGGTGTCACAGAGCGCAGGTAGTAAACCAACTATTTGGTGGCATGTACTTTCTAGTCAGTAAATATTAACTCAGAAAATAATTATGCTGCAGAATTTGCCTTAGTGGGGAATTTCAAACTTTTGTCTTCTACGTAACTTCTACTTAACAAAGCATCACTGTTTGTTTCTTTTGTCTTATAATGATAAAATCTAAGCTCATGTCTTGACCTTATCACCAAAGCGAGGATTGTAAAGTTTATTATAAACAATATATTAAATGATATATAATCTATAAGTACAAACTTATAAATATAAATTATATATTAACATATTATACTATGATATATAGTTATATTAATGATTATATTATATGTTAATTTGTCCTCTGGTATGCTCTCTTTCTTTGTTAGGGTTTATTTTTTTGATCCTAGGCCTAAAACAGAGAAGAAAACAGACTCTGTTTCCTGAGAAAGGTGAAGATTTCAGAGAGAATATATTCAGATATGACGATGAAGGGGGAGGAGAAGAAGATACAGAGGCTTTTGATATCGTAGAGCTGAGAAACAGCACCCTCATGCGGGAACGAAAGACCCGGAAAACCGCGACTGCAGAGATCAGGAGCCTGTACAGGCAGTCTTTACAGGTCGGCCCAGACAGTGCCATTTTCAGGAAATTCATTCTAGAAAAGCTCGAGGAGGCGAATACTGATCCTTGCGCCCCTCCTTTTGACTCCCTCCAGACCTACGCTTTTGAGGGAACAGGGTCCTTAGCTGGATCCCTGAGCTCTTTGGGCTCCGCAGCCTCTGATCTGGATGAATATTATGATTACCTTAATGAGTTGGGACCTCGCTTTAAAAGATTAGCATGCATATTTAGTTCTGGTACGCAGTCAAATAATTAGGGCTCTTGTATTATTAAAATGTTTTTAAGTGCTAATATGTGTTTGGGCACACTGGTAGTCACTTGGTAGAGTTGTATTATCTGGGGGGGGGAGGGAATATATATACATATATAGCATCTTCTGATTTCCTTGGAGTAAATACCCCTCGGTTATTTCAAGCTATCCGCAAGCTGTAGTGAATGCAGATATAGGGTGATGTTAACAATCAGCTCTCTGGTACGTGTAACTGAAATATTCCTCTAGCATTTTTTTCACTACCATCCAATGCAAATTCTCAACATTTTTGAATGTTTATTATGAGAAAGGGCCTGTACTACATCAACTTAATATTAGTTCATTTATCCAATTTTTTTTTTAAATCCTTACCTAACAAGAGTAAAGTGTTTATGTGTTTTAAGTTCCAATGCTATATGGGTATATGGAGATAAACTTAAACACTTAGGAAAATCTGGGTGATTATATAAAATTTTAAAAAACTTTCTTTTTTATGAATATGCAAGTTTCTGACTGAGATTCTATGATGCACAGTAGTTTGCATCATAGAATCAAACTCATTGTGAATACCGCACATGAAAATTGATCTCAGATTTAGACAGACACTTGGTATGTGTTAGTTAATCAAAGACACAGTGTAGATTTGTGTTGTATTGTCTTTGATATTACAGATTTGTATAAAAAAGGGGGCATGAAAAATGTTTGGGACCTTTTTATAAGTTATTTTTATATGTAACCAAAATAGATCTTTAGCATGTCACAATGCAATAACAAAATATGTCAGTGTTTACTCAACATCCAATTTAAACTTCATTATAATCGTGGAAAGTGTGAAAAATTTTTCAGTACATTTTTATCGCTACTAAAAATGATAGCAAGAACTGAAAGGAGTATTTGATTCAAAGTTGAATTAATATTCATCCAAAATATTATGATCAACTGTACTGATTCTCACCATGCATAGAATAAAACATGATAAGATTCTCAGCATTCCTTTTCTATTAAGAGCTTAGACTATAACTGGTTCTTCAGTGTCATATTTTTATTTTAGAATATAAAATTGTAATAATTTTAATAATAAATAAGCGATAGTTACCTTTATTATAACATTATGAAGGAAGTATGGTAAGCTGCTGGGTATGGCTAAATCCACGGTAACATCTGGATAACAAGCTTTCTGATAACATCAGAGAATAAGGTAAGAAAACACTTTAAATTTAATGAACATTTTAAGAATGATCCTTATTACTCTTTCCAAATGAAGATGGAATTCAAAACTCATAGATTGAACAGAAAAAAAGGGTCAAATACAGTGTCCTCAAAATTGCTTTATATCGTCATTTCTTATTAACAGCATGTGAAAATGAATGGAACCAATTTGACCATATGTGATTAAATAAAATTTCTTGAGTAATTTTTAGCTGAAGACAGAGGAATTGAATGGTTCTAGTATTTCCACATCATGTAATAGAAGAGAGGTTTCTCATTGGTATCAATTATTCAGGTACCATTGTGTTGGCAACATAGATATCGTTACAAAAGCCCAAGACTGGAAATCAACAATTTAGGAAAATGTTAGAAGTAAGTGAGAAGTCATAAGCTGTAGAAAATCCTTATGCATTCATCTCATTATTTACTTAGGCAAGTGTAAGAATACTAAACAAAACAGAGTGTTAAAAGAGAAACACTTTCAAGGAAAATAGAAATGTATGAGTTGAGAGAACATTTGTATTTCTATCATATCAACATAAAAATTGAAAGAGTATAGTTAGGGATATTTTCAGGAATTATTTCATCAAGGATTTTTCCTTGTATTTAAGAAATAGCGCTATGTAATCTTGGTTGAAGAACTGGAAAGTATGATAAACAACAGATAAATCAATCTATGGAGAATAGATGAGAGAAAGGAAATAGGGTTTCTGAGGATATAATAGGTTCTGTCATGGATGAAAGCTTTATGCACAACTTACCAATTTGTATGAACACTTTATAAAACGTCCATCTGCATTAACAGAGTTTCAGGTTTGAGTCCCGTGGCACCAAGCGGATGTGTTAAAATAAATTCTGGTTTAGTTAATGATAGGATTGTTAACCACAGGTACATAGGAAAAGTGGATACAAGGAGTTCTAGCAAATATCTCTGCTAATCTGAAAAGTTTCCTTTTAAGGTAATATACCTGATTCTCATATAGAAGTTGTAATTTCCTGGAAATTATACGTGGTGGTCATATTTCAACAACACTTAACTTTTCTGTGGTCCCATGGGTGTTGCGCGAACACAGCTATACCCTAAGCTAAAGACAAGGCATTAAGATCTCATCTTTGTAAATTTTAATAGAGGCGAAATCAATGCAGATATTTATGAAAATAGCACAGCTTCACGTTAATACCTGCAGTGCTTAAGTATCAACCTTCGTTAACTCTTGGGTTTACGTAGAAGTCTTCAATTACTAAGGGTTGAAACAAGAAAATATGTGAAGTCCTTTTTAGGGATCAGAAACTGCCAGTGACACTGTTTCCGAAGCACGTGTGGTTGAGCCCAACCAGAGCTGAGCAGGAATCAGTTCACTTTTGTTTCAATCACTCTGTGAACTCTGTCCAACTGCCTTTTCCTGCCAGATCTGAGATTGCAATCTGGAGCATAAGGTCCCCTCTACCCAGCTCCCATGATTTTTGTGATGAAGGAGTAAAACAGCAGCCAGCACAAGCAGTACCTGACCAGTAAATGACTGTCTCATTATGATGGCTGATGTTATTCTGCTGGAACACACAGATCCCTTTTCCTTCTCGAACTCCGTGATCTCATCGGCTCCACGGCATCGAAATAGAGATCAGCTCTCTGACCTGATATAAGGTCACGGAGTGTTCTGTCCGTCTCTGACTGTTCTGTCTCGTTTCCGTATTTTCTTCACACTTCCAGTTTCCTGTTCTAGGCCTGAATCAATCCGTCCCCAAACATTTCTCCCTTTCGTTCCTGCCCTTCATTCCGCTCTGTGATCAACTGTGACTTCCTCCCAAAGGCCTTCCTGGCTCTTGTCCTCAACTGTGGCCCCTGCTCTGTCTTGTTTTTATTCATATCATGCAGCCACCAGGTGTCATAATATATACAGATATTTCTTACTTGTTATGTCTTTATCACTTATTAGAATGTAAACCCTAAAGGGTAAGGAATTGTCTGTCCTGTTATTTGTTCTTGTCTAAAATTGTAGCCCATAGTAAGTGGCTCAATAAATATTTCTCAATATAATGATGAATCCCAATCTGTTTTACTTGCTTATGTATAGAAGCCATATTGGATTTTGTTAAATAGTAATACGGAATTAATATGTTTTTCAAAATAAGTAACCACTGGGCAGTTCTTGGGTATGATAAGATTTTTCAAAATGTTTCCAGTAATCATATGAGTGGAATTTTAACTTGTTTGGACATATTGATATTATCTCCAGGGAGGAAAAAAGATAATGACGTTAAGCTGTCCAGTGAAAACTGGTCCTATCATAAATGCCGTGGAACTTCTCATTTGAATAAGTTCCCGTGATATGTGATGAATATGAAAACGTGGGCGATGCATGAAAATTCTGTTTCCTGTTTATAATACAAAACTTAGTGGTAAATTCATTGTTAGACTTACAAGGCTACTCAAACCTCCAGGGTAGCTTCATGTTCTTTTATATGATGTAAAATGACATTAGCAAAGGCTGGGAGACTAACTAGAGAAATAAATGGAGAAAAGGAGTATGTGGCTTTTTATGTTTCTAATTATGTCTGACTTTCATCTATCTACCTACCTATCATCTATTGTCTATCTATCCATATATCTATCATCTACCTATCTTTATCATCTATCTATCATCTATCTATCTATCTATCATCATCTATCTATCACCTGTCTATTGAGATAAATTATGATTTCCCAGAGGAAGGAAGGCTAGTATCTAAATCACAAAGCAGATCCTTGGGACCTGTTAGATGTTTCACTGCCTTCTTTTCTGAGGGAGCTCTGATGTTGGAGGGCTGACCAACTGGTCTGAAATGGCAGACAGAGATAAAGTTCAAGAGCTGGAAAAAAAATGCAGTTCCTCCCTGTCAACAAGGCAAAACTGCATGAATTTCCCATAGGTTAAGAGGTTGCAGCCATAGAAATTTTGCACAGAAGGTAGGAGCTGAAAGGAAGCTTAAATCAGTCATCCAAAGAATATGTAACACAGGCTAATGATAAATAGGAACCACAAGTCCTTAAAATGTCCCCAAATGCCGCCAGTATTAGCCCACAATAAAGCTCCAAAAATCAGATACCTGACCTCACACAGGACTCTGGCTGTGAGGTTATGGAGTCATGTTTACTATGCTCCTTACCTCTGTATCCAGACAGCAAGGGTCCAGAAACAGCACGGTATGTGAGAGAGGGTGTGAGAGAGAACCTTACATTGGATGCAAAGAGCAATAGTTTAAAAAAAACAAAACAAAACACCAATGTTTTGGATAGTGACCAGAAGCTGTACAAACTGCCTGAGATTGGCCCAAGGTGACCAGCAGAAGGATCAATGGAAATGTGTGTACAAAGTGAACAGTATAAAACATTTTCATGATGTTTCTTTCAAGTTCAGACTAATCAATAACCTACCTGGATATATTAACCTACCAAATGAATTTGGCATTCCATATATTTTAAATAATTCAGAAATCAATGTCCTTACCTAAATCAGAAGCAAAATACAAAAAAAGTAAATAAAATTTATAGCGTTCTTAAAGCATGTGTGAACATATGAACATAGTTTATGCAACTTTATTTCATGCCATTCTTTTGCACTTATTCACTTTAATGTTTAAAATGTGATATGTTCTATTGAGTTCTGCAGAGCTAAGTGACTTATCTCAGCTACAAATAAGGTCGGACATGGAAAATACCCCATATCCATGATTACATAAAGGTACAGATCTGCACCATGTTTTGTCTCGAAAAGGGAGTGGAGCTGCTGCGTGTATTCACATTTCCATAATATTATGTCATTTAGAGGCTAGTGACGGTAAGGGGCTATGAAGTACATTTTCAATTATTTTCCAGTTGCTAACAGTTCTTTGTTGTGCAAACTTTGATGAATTATTTAAAATGTTCTCTTTTGGTATCCTTATTTGTACACTGGGGATATTAAGAATAGATAATCAGACTACCTCAGGAAGTAACTAAAATAATATCTATAAAGAATAAATTATGCCTAATGTAGAGAATGCATGGCATTTTATCTGTTATTGTTAACGTAATAATTATTGTGATATTAAGTTTATCTTTAGAAATGCTCGCACAGCAAGCTCATTACTCTACAATTAATATGGACAAGAGGAAAATGAATTAATGCAGGACAATAATTAGCTTGCTGTTACTTAACTGCCTCCCCACCTTGACCCTTCCAAGGTAATGTTCCATTATTACCAAAGGAAAAAATTAATTGCTCAAGTTATGCATTATGTATGAGATGTTCTGATTGAAAATCATTCCCCTATGACATTTTTTTGGGGGGAATATACTCTGTTAAGTTATAACCACAGATCATGACAACTTTTTCTAGGTATAGGTATTTTAGGGAAAAAAAACTATCCAAAAAGAAAGGGGTTCACTCATTTTGTACCTGATTATTTCTTTGTTATATTATATTTACATTGAAAGAAATAAAAGAAACATTCTAACAGTTCCAAAAGAAAGCTTTCAAACTTGTGTTAATATCTAACATCTGATGCCCATAGTTCTGAATTTATATTAGGAATTTAAAAATAATTACAAAGCAGAGAGTTCGCCTCACCTCTGACAATACTAAATAAAAATCTGCACCCTTGGCTTTTACCCATATTCCCCAGTCCTCTCTCCTTTGAAAAAACAAAAATTAAGAACACATTGCCATATGTTCTCTGCGGAGTAAATTTTTATCCTCTCTCCTTTTTTTTTAATCCTATCTTAGGGCTCAGGCAAGTTCTAGGCAATTGTCCAGCTCACCCCAACACCTCAGTTTTCAGAAATTTCTTTCTCATTCCAGGTGACCTTTACATTATTCTGGAAGCTTCCTCTACAGAACTAATTATCTAATTTTAACTTTCTTTAAAACGTACTACATACCTGCACTTGATATATTAAATTTACATAGAGAATTCCCCCTCATCATTTGAAAATGTTTTTTAATGTATAAATAACATTAGAAGTGGATAAATCACATAGTGTATTTATTCATAGTAACGTATCACTACCACACACTGTGAAAATAATTTGTCTCAATAACACAGTTTTTAAGAGCAAAGTTTTCTTCTTTTTTATAAACTATTGCCTATAGTCATGATACTTGATGTTTATATAAATACCTGGAGATAAAATCTGCACATGAGAAGAAAAATTGTGAACTATAAAAATGCTAAGTATGTCTCCCTCTTGCATTCACTTGTTCTCAAGAAGGAAATGAACAAACATTGAAGATTTTATCCACTAGTTGAGCATCTCTAAACAAAGTGCTATGTAATAAACCCTGAATAGAATCTTAGCAAAGAAAACACCCAGGTCCTAGCATGAAAAATATTGGTGAGGAACACTTGGAAGTGAAGGCATGGCTTTTTATCCAGAATGACCGGTTAGTACAAACATGAGACTTGGTGACGAGTCCAGCTGTCCTCTGTGCTTTGCAAGGACTAGATGCCTCTTAATGGTCTTCCACTGAGTTATGCTACTGGCCAAACAAGGCAAAATATTAATCACAGGAGGATTTGTATTATTTCAAATGTTTCTGAATATACCAAACAAAGCTGTTCCCCTAAATCTCTCTCACATTTTTTTTTTGTTTTAAGCCTTTGTATTTCTAGGTAGTTTGCTCAGTGTTTTTCTTTTCCTTTCTTTCTTAAAAATGTGTTATCTTCTTTAATCCTCTGTTAATTGAAGGGGGAGCTGGAGTTATTTCCAGGGTACTAAAAAGGAAAGACAAAGAGAGACTAATTCACCTTAAGTCATACAGGTAACAGGTAGTAATAATGTGTGATAATGTACATCTGGGAAAGCTAGTTCTGGATTCCTTTACACCAGGCTGTCTCCCATAAACTTCAGCTCCTTAGGTTATTAACACAGCACCTTTATAATATGACTTATATTTTTCTCTCTCCATAGTAACAATTCTCTCATAAAGGGTATTCAAATAAATAATTGTATGTGAATGTTATATCATCATGATTAGCAAACAAATGAGCAAAGGAAAGAGAGAAGAGAGACAATTAAGGCAAGAATACATTTTTTAAAATCCTAAGTTCACAAAGGAGTACTCACAGCACCTGCCATCTTGCCATTTGTTTGCACTGCTTTTTTAAAGTTTATTTATTTGTTTTGAGGGGAGAGAGAGAAAGAGAGAGAGAGAGGAGCAGAAGGAGAGGGGCACAAGAGAGAATCCCAAGAACACTCTGCACTGATGCAGGGCTCAATCCCACAACTGGGATTCCAGTGAGTTGATTTTCCATCTCACAAAAAGGAGAGATCATGACCTGAGCCAAGATCAAGAGTCAGATGTGTTACAGACTGAGCCACCCAGGTACCCCTCGTTAATGTTGCTTTTACCAAATCTTCCAGCTCCTACCTTTGATCTTCCTTCTCTTTGGCATTTTCTGTATCGCTACCTATACTCAAATGTGCTTGATTTTTTTGTCTTTCCCCCCCCATCATTTAATCATCAACTAGAAAAAGGATTAGCTATTTTTAAGTGATGAGTTTTGAGATTCCTAGAGCCTGAGAACCGAGCACTGAGACTCACGGGACTGGTGAATGATTCTAACGTGTGGGTAACACAAGGTAAGCTTCATTAATATCAGACCCGGTTCCCTGATTTATCTTTCAGCAGTAATCTGTGTCCTAGAAACAAAAGCAGGTTAATAAGCCCGACAGGTTCCTTTAGCTTTTCCCATCTGATATCAGATTATATGGTCTATATGTTATCAAGGAATGTAGTATTCCTCGATTAATGGAGAAAGCAAATGGCCAACAGATGACCCCACATACCTAGATAATAGGCATCATCACCACTGAGCCTGAGGTCAAGCTTACCTATCCTCTAGCACACGTCCACTTCACTTAAGGATAAAAACAAAGTGGAGCTTCCTTTTTTCCCAACAATTCATGGTATAAAATGATCACATTGGGAAGCATATTAATCACTCCCAAGTTTCAGCACATCTGAATTGTAATTGTAATTGATTTTTAACCTTTCTACAAATATATTTGAATGTGGTATTGATTTTTAAGGTGGTCGATTTCAAACAATACAAGTCCATCTAATTTGCATTATTGTCTTAAAATTCTGTATTTAAAAATGTCTTCCGGTCGGATTGGGGCCAAAACATGTAAATCCTTAAAATAATAAACACAGGGAAGAAGCAAACAAGAAAGAGAGAAAATAAATCAGGAACTTCATATCTACACCCGCTTAGAAAGAGAAACTGCATAAGTAACTGCTTACCATGCTCTCTTTCTACTTTTCTTGGTGGAAAGAAAGGAATCTGAAATCCTTTCTTGGTAATATTTTTTGAGAAAATATTAGAATATGGGGGTCAGCATGTATCATGGAATCACTAACGTATTCCTTCCCAGGCAGTTAAAATGCCTTGTTCCTGGTGCTAAACTGAGATTTGACTCCTATCTGTAAAAGCAAGGTTGACAAGCCATAGTCAAGATCTGCTCCAGCAGAAGGTGCATTCTACCCATTTGTACTTGGATAGAAGACTGCTTTTCTGTATTTTGTGCAAGGCAAACATGAGCATTATCAGCTCGGAGGTGCCGAATATAATTGAATATGTATAAGAAAGTAGCACCAACCCACACAGAATTGCATATTACATCAAAATCCTCCATTTCTTATAGTTTCTAATTCTGTTTTATTATTGGTTTGCAACATTAATACAACTTAATAGTTTTCTTGACACAGATAGAGATAACTAGAACGGAAAGTCTTAGTTTAGACTTTTATGAGCGAATCATCTTGGAGTATTTAACATTCCAGACTGCAGTAGGGTTTCTGCCCTTGTAAATCATTTTGCTACTTTAAAATGCATTCTCTTTTCTAATTAAATTGATTGCACAAGGCTGGTGGGGCCTTGGGATTTGAACTCAATGAGCGCTATGGCGGCAGAGCTATTCACTGCCAAGCTGGAGCCTGTTTCGTCACTTGCCAAACAATTCTAAAAGCCAAATGCTACTTTCTACGGCAGGTATGCTACTCCCTACGGTAGACTTCGGTCCCCAATTTTCCCTTCTCTAATCACTTCCATTTCCTTTTATACTGTATACAACATCAGGTAAATCAGAGTATTCCATTATGGGCTCTAATTGCTTTTCTGAAAGGTAGGATGCTTAAGTGTATTAAATATGTTAAACATGGCAACAGCTCCACTGAGAGTCATAGGGATCTCAACAGCATCATCACCTTTATAAAGCAATTGCAGAGGCTTCTCCTTTTCCAGGCGGTTCTTTAATTCAACTAGAAATGATCTGAAATGTGGCTTTTATAATTAGCCTTTGCCTTAAGACATTGCCCCAGATGAGAAAAGATCAGAATAATAATGAACTTTTAAATAACACACCTACACTACTTTGCATCAATAATAGAAGAGTCAAGGGATATTGGTTTGGAGTACTCAAGTATTTAGTAGATATCCTTTGGATATATAATCGCATTGTCAATCTTCTCCAAAGTTAAATCTCAGACAGTTAAACCACTGTTCAAGCACTTGTGCTTGAAGCACATTTTATCAAGCTTCATTTTATCAAGCACATTTTATCAAAAATGTGATGACAGTAAGTCAATATGTCCCTAAAAGGTCCCTCAAACACTAAAAATATCAAGAGGTGAAAATGCAAAATTTAGAAGATATTTTACTATTTAAGCAATTATTTTCACCAAAGAATATCCTTTTGAAGAATACCATTAAATATCTTTAAAGTGTGTTATCTAGGTGATATCTGTATCATTTCAATTTGAGGACGATTGGGTTCTGTACAGTAAATAATATATATGTACACACACACAGCCTAAGTACTACACGGAGCTGTGCAATGTAAATTAATGTTGGATATATAGTTGGGTGCAGAAATCACAGCATAAGATAGTGAGAATTGATTCTGATACATTCTAGGAGGAGCCATCTTACTTTCTCAACTTCCATTTTTAATCCCAAGCAGTAAATATTTATTGAATACCCATTATATGGCAGGCACTTTAGCAGATGCTGAGAAAATCAAGGAGAATAATACAAAGTCTCTTAACACCAAAAACATATTCTAAACAAAAGACAGGTAGATGCACAGCAATACAATTATCAGTCCAGATGCTATTGGAGAGAAATATGAAGTGGATTGGAAACATGGTGGAGGGGAGCACTCACTGGCTTGTTATGGTGGTCAGAAACATGACAGAGGAATGTTGTGAAGGAACACTTTGATTCACAAGAAGGTGGATTTTGAGCTTGGTTTGAAGAAGACTGATAAGGATATGGTCATTCACATGATCTTTGCAGATACCATATCACACCTCTTGCACATTTACCTCCAACACAGTGGAATTTCATTGGATGTTAGAATTTTCTTGTGATACCTTGCTCAATTTGTAGGGACATAGGAGTTGCCTCAAAGCTAGGGCTGCACCAAATACACAAGTAGTGAATACCAGTCATGGCACAAAAGCAAACACCTTTTGCATAATCCCTTTAGAGAGCATAATCCCATTGTAGAAAGAGAGCGCTATATTGCACAACTTTAGGGGTGCCATTCATTTTTCAGTGTTATGTAATATTTGATTTATGCGGCAACTCTGGCCAAAAATATCTCTTTCCAAGAACATTTTGAATATATATTGCTTTTTATTTAAAAATTTTTTTAAATGTTTTATTTATTTCTAGGAGAGAGAGAGGGACAGCGTGAGCAGGGGAGGGCCAGAGAGACAGGGAGTCACAGACTCCGAAACAGGCTCCAGGCTCTAAGCTGGCAGTCAGCACAGAACCCGACGCAGGGCTCGAACCCACGAACTGCGAGATCATGACCTAAGCGAAAGTCGGACGCTTAACCGACTAAGCCACCCAGGCGCCCCTATATATTGCTTTTTAGAACCATTATATATGAACTGAAAAAATGTGATAACAGTATAGTCTTCACAAAAGCATGTCCACTACCCCCTAGTATTAACACTTTACATTTATTATGATTAATGAACCAACAATGATATATCATTACTAAAATTAATAATTTATTCAAATCTCCCTAGATTTTACCTGAGGTCTCTTGTTCCAGGGCTCCATCCAAGATACCTTCCATGTTACTTTGTTTTCATGCTCCTTCAGCTCCTTTTAACTATGACAGTTATCTCAGGCTTTCATTATTTTTGATGACCTTGACTGTTTTGAGTAGCTATGGTTGGGTATTTTATGGATTGACCCTCTACTTTGATTTTTTTTTTTAATTTTTTTAATGCTTTATTTATTTCTAGGAGAGAGAGAGACAGCATGAGCAGGGGAGGGTCAGAGAGAGAGGGAGTCACAGACTCTGAAACAGGCTCCAGGCTCTGAGCTGGCAGTCAGCACAGAGCCCGACGCGGGGCTCGAACCCACGAACTGCGAGATCATGACCCAAGCGAAAGTCGGACGCTCAACCGACTAAGCCACCCAGGCGCCCCTGATTTTTATTAGGTGTTTTCCTAATGGTCAGACTAGGGTTATGGGTTTGGGGGAGGAATAGCACTGAGGTAAACTGCCATGTTTGTTCTATGTTAAATCAAGGATACATAACATCAGCATGGTTATTGCTGCTGATGTTGACCTTGATGACCTGTTTGAGGCACTGTTTGTCAGTTTTCTACCCTCTAAAGTTATTCTTTATTCTCCCTTTCCATACTATACTTTTTGGAAGGATGTGCCTATCTGTAGCCCTCACCTAGGACATGAAAAATTATGTTTCCCCTCATTGAGGACAGAGTAAGTGCATAGTTTTTTTTTTACAATTTTTTAAATATTTTATTTATTTCTGAGTGAGAGAGAGACAGCATGAGCAGGGGAGAGTCAGAGAGCGAGGGAGACACAGAATCTGAAGCAGGCTCCAGGCTCTGAGCTAGCTGTCAGCACAGAGACCGACGTGGGGCTCGAACCCACAAACCACAAGATCATGACCTAAGCGAAAGTCGGACGCTTAACCGACTAAGCCACCCAGGCGCCCCAACAGATAGCCCTTTAGACTGGCTCTTTCACATAGCAATGTTCTTTAAGGTACCTCACATCCGTTTGTGGTTTGATAGATCATTTATTTTATTGCTGAATGGTATTATATGAATATACCATAGTTTGTTTATCCATTCACCTATAGCAGGACATGTTGGTTGCCTCCCTTTCTTACAATCATGACTAAAACTCATATAAACATTCCTATTCCAGTTTTTGTGTGTACACAAATGTTCAAATCAGTTGTGTAAAAACCTAGGAGCATGATTACCATGATAGGGTAAGACGATCTTTAATTTACTAAAAGATACCAAACTGTGTTCCCAAATGGCTGTACAGTTTTGAATCTCCACCACCAGTGAATGAAAAAGGTCCTGTTGCTCTGACCCTTCAGGAGCATTTGAAATCAGAAACTTTCTTGGATTTTAGCCCATCAAATAGGTTTGCAGTTGTATCTCACAATTTGCATTTCCCTAATTATAAATTATGATGAGCATCTTTTTATATTCTTATTTGCCAACTGTACATCTCCTTTGGTGAAGTAACTGTTCATATCATTTGCCCATATTTTAATTAAGTTGTTTGTTTTGTTGATTTTTAAGTATGCTTTCTTGTATATTTTGGAATAATTACAGAGAAAAAGAGCTCTTTCTCTATTTTGGATTAAATATATTTTTCAGATTTGTTTTTCAAACATTTTATCTCAGTCTGTGACTTTTCATCTTATTTTCTTGACAGTGTCTTTTACAGCCTAGAAGATTTTATCTTAATAAAATATATCTGATCAAGTTTTTTTCACGGATCATGCTTTTGATGTTGCATCAAAAATTGATGAAACAGTCCAAGGTCAAATAGATTTTCTGCAATGTCCTCCTCTAAGAATTTTGTAGCTTTGTGTTTCACATTTTTATCGATGATCCACTTTGGAATCAGTTTTGGTAAAGGCATAATGTCTTTGTCTAGGTTTATTTTATTTTATTTTTTTGCATGTGTACATTCAATTGTTCCAACATCACTTGCTATGACTATCCTTCATTGAACTCTCTTTGCCCCTTTCTTTTTTTTTTTTTACAAATAGTTTATTGTCAAATTAGTTTCCACATAACACTCAGTGCTCATCCCCACAAGTGTCCTCCTCCATGCCCATCCCCCATCCCCCCCACATCCATCAGTCCTCAGTTTTTGTCAGCATTCAAGAGTCTCTCATGGTTTGCCTCTCTCCCTTTCCCCCACCATTTCCGCCCTTCTTCTCCCCCTTGTTCCTCCGTCAAGTTCCTCCTAATCCTCCTATACGTGCAAACATATGATATTTGTCCTTCTCTGCCTGACTTATTTCGCTCAGCATAACACCCTCAAGGTCCATCCATGTTGCTACACATGGCCAGATTTCATTGTTTCTCATTGCCATGTAGTATTCCATGGTATAGATAAACCACATCTTCTTGATCCATTCATCTGTTGATGGACACTTAGGCTCTTTCCATGTTTTAGCTATTGTGGAGAGTGCTGCTATGAACATGGGGAATCTTTGCCCCTTTCTAAAATGTCAATTGAGTATACGTGTATTTCTATCCCTGTGCTCTCTTTTCAGTTCCATCCATCTGTGACAATACCATGCTCATTGGCCTCATACAATGAGCATAGAATGAGTTAAGAGCTCCTTTTAGGGTGCCTGACTGTGCCAGTTGGTAGAGCATGTGTTTCTTGGCTCGTGGGGTTATGAGTTGAAGCCCCATGTTGGGTACAGAGATTACTTAAAAAAGCGTACCTTTTGCTTCTACCATTTTTTAGAAGAGAAAGTGGAGACATGGTCTCATTTCTTTATTAAATATTTGATAAAATTCACAAATGAAATAGTTTGGCCTTGTTTTCCTTTTTATAATGTTATTAATTAGTGATTCAAGTTCTTTAATAGACAAAGACCTACACAGATTACTTTTTCTTGTGTGAGTCTGGTAGTTTGTGTCTCAATGAATTGGTCTATCTTATCTAATTTATCAAATTTGTGGTTAGAGTTTTTACAGTTTTCACTTAGGATCATTACTGTTCATGAATTAATGCTGACAACCTCTTTTATTTCTAAAATGTATAATATGTGTCTCCACTTTTTTTTCCCCTTGGTTGTCCTGCCTAGACATGAATTAGTTGTACTGATTCTTTCAAGAAATCACCTTTTGGGGTGCCTGGTGGCTCAGTCAGTTGGGTGTCCAACCCTTGATTTCAGTTCGGGTCATAATCCCAGGGTCGTGGAATCTATCCCTTCCACAAGCTTTGTGCTGAGGGTGGAAGCTGCTTGGGATACCCTCTCTCTCTCTCTGCCCCTCACCCCTAATCACTCTCTCTCTCTCTCTCTCTCAGGAGAAAGAGAGGAAGAGGAAGAGGAAGAAGAAGGGGAAGAAGAAGAGGAAGAAAGAAATCACCTTTTGGCTTACTAATTTTGTCTATTGTTTTTATGTATTTTTTTTTCAATTCCATGGATCTTTTTTTTTACCTGATTTTATGATTTATTTTCCTTTGATTTGTCTTAAATTGTTCTTTGTCTAATTTTCTAAGGTGGAAACTTAAATTGTTGATTTTAGATCATTCCTTTTTATAACACTTTAAATTTAATTGAAATTGTAATTTGATTTCACTTCTTTTAATTTTAATTTTTTTTTTTTTTTTGAAATTTATGGGGCACCATGGTGGCTCAGTCAGTTAAGTGTCCAACTTTGGCTCAGGTCATAATCTTACACATTAGGCTCTGTGTTGACAGCTCAGAGCCTGGAGCCTGCTTCTGATTCTCCCTCTCTCTCTCTCTCTGCCCCACCCCCTTTTGTGCTCTGTCTCTGTCTCACAAAAATGAATACATATTAAAATAAATTAAAAATAAATAAATTTTTGAGATTTATTCTTTGTCCCATATATTAGTTAGAAGTGTGTATGATATTCTTCAAATATTTCAGAATTTTCCAGGTATCTTTCATATAGACTTCTCTTTTATTCCATTTTGGTAAGAAAATGTACTTTGTAGGATTTCCATTGCTTAAAGGTTGCCAAGACATTTGGATCATCAAGATTATTGCTATCTTAGTGAATGTTCCATGGGAGTTTGAGAAGAATATGAATTCTGCTGTTGTTGGAAGGCATAATCTATAAATGTCAATTTGATTGAATGATAATTCTGGTCAGGCCAACTGTATCACGTCTGATTTAATGCCTATTTGAACTGTCAATTACTGAAAGAGGGTGTTAAAGTCTTAAACTAAATAATGGACTTGACTATTTGTTCTTTAAATTCTATCAGTATTTTTCCCTCATATGTTTGTGTTTTTTTGTTAGATGCATACACATTAAAAATTATATTTTCATGGAGAATTAACTTATTTATCTCTATCAATCTCTCTATAGATATAAATATATAAACATATAATTATCTATATAGAGATATACAGATAAATGTACAGATATGTATATCACTATCTATCTAAAGACATAGATGAATCTATCTCTATCTCCTTCTTTACACCTGATGTTTTCCCTCTTCTAAAGTCCACTTTTTCTGAAATTTATATACTGACGGTACACCTTGACCTCCCTTTACTTTTAACTTATTTGAGTCTTTACACTTAAAGTAGGTTTCCTGGTTTGCCTGGGTGGCTCAGTCAGTTAAGGGCCCAACATTGGCTCAAGTCATGATCTCACAGTTTGTAAGTTTGAGCCCTGCATTGGGCTCCCTGCTATCAACACAGAGCCTTCTTCAGATCCTCTGTCCCCCTCTCTTTCTATCCCTCCCCTGCTCACTCTCTCTCTCTCAAAAATAATAAACATTTAAAAATAAATATACACTTAGAAAAATAAAGTGGGTTTCCTATACATAACATACAGTGAATTTTTTATATCCACTCTTACTATTTGTTTTTAATGATGATATCATTCACATTAAAGTGCTTACTGATATATTTGAATAATATCATGTTAATAGTTGTTTTCTATTTGTTTCAAATTCCTCTGGTGCCGTTTTGGTCTCCTTACATAAAGCCAATGCCTTGTGATTATTTCAGCTATAATCCACTTTCATTTACTGGAGCTTTAATGATGTGGTGATAGGTGTGAAGGAGAGGAAGCATTCTCTAATGTTATGATTAATTTTCGGTGTATGATTAACCTCTTTTCATGGCCTTGTGTCCCTGTGCTGGGACCTTCACAAGAATTTCTCAGTTCTCTCTCTCTCAGGTGAGATAGAAATCTGGTGAGCTAGAGTGACAATGCCCTTATCTCCAGGTGGGTGTGTCTCTAGTAAGGTCTCCCCTGGAAAGTGGACGTGGAGATAGGCTGCTCTACAGGCCCATTGAGAACAGTCTGGATATATGTTCACATTTCCCACTGCCAAAAATACAAGGGGGCATCTAGTTGTTTCAGTCTGTTAAGCATCCTACTCTTGATTTCGGCTCAGGTCACGATCTCAGGGTTCCGTGAATTTGACTTTGAGGCCCGTGTAGGGATCTGTGCTGACAACATGGAGCCTGCTGGGGATTTTCTCTCTTCCTCTCTCTCTGCCCTTCCTTGTGCTCACATGCACCCACTTCCACTCTATTTCTCAAAATAAATAAATAAACATGAAAAAAAGAAATACAGGAAAATTTCTTCCTTTCCTTCTATTCTTCCTTCTTTCCTCCCCTATCCCTTTCCTTTGACTCTTTACCATGAGAACCAGAGAGGAAATCTACAAACGAATGCAGCTCTCAGGACTTGCAGGCTCTCCTGCTGGCCCACACCATCTCCAGCAAGTCTTCCAATTACCTAGTAAGTCCTCCAGGCTAGTAGATGGAGCTGTAACTGACTGGCTCACCTGTAGGCAGTTTCCACGCTGCAGCCTGCCCTGCAGTATTCCCTGCAATAGCAGCTCTCTGATATTTAAGAGAAGGCAATGATTTGTAGTTTGCTTCATTTTTATTGTCGTTTTTGAAAAAAATAAGGGTGACATCTTCCGAAGTGCCAGAATTTTCTCCCTAAGTTTTTGGGAAGTCGGTGGGGAGCATAACAACGTTGGTACTGGCTAAAAAGAAGAAATAAAAATGGTGGCTCCCATCAGCCTCCCTCTCAGGAGCATAACGTTGGTACTGGCTGGAAAGAAGAAGAAAACATAGTGGCTCCCACCAGCCTCCCCATCAAGAGCACATCCACAGGCCCTGACCCTCAAGCCATGCTTCAAGGTTAGCAAATTCGCTTCTTTCACAGAAAGTCTAAGAGCTTCAAAGTGTTCCTTCAGGCTTAGGCCTTGGGGAAGTTAGGCCCTTTAAGAGAGGTTTCTCAGTTCGCTGTTATCTTGTGGGTCTTATGGTGGTTTTCAAAGCTAATGTTTTGGGGGCTCATCTCTCCCATGTGGATCTTAAAAGTTGGGGTGCCCCATGTGGAGTTGAAGCCATTAACTCCTCAGGGAAAAGCTCTGGGTTTCGAGTTCCTTCCCGGTTGTGAATCGCTGCTTTTCGCTACTATTGTGTTGAAATTTGCAATTGTTGGTGGGTCTTGTGGATCCCAGGCAGTGGTCAGCAAGTCTTTCCTTAAAGGACCAGATGGCCAATGTCACAGGTGCACTGTAGATGTGATGTCTAGTGCTACTTTTCAACAGTTGCTTTTGTGGTATAAACCAGCCATAGACAATACGAAAATGAGTGAGTGTGGCTATGTCCTAGAAAACGATTACAGTATTTGTAGAATCCAGCAGGTGGTCCCCAGGCCATGGTGTGCTAGTCTTTGTTCTCAGATAGTCTTTGGCAACCCAATAGGCTTACAGCTGCTTTAAATAGTGATTTCTTGTCAATGTCCTAAGAAGTAACTAGTATGTGGAATTTTCCTGGATTCTGATTGGAGAATAGGTTCTAGATGAGTTCTATTGTGTATGGGCAGGTAATTTTCTGCGTCAGCTTACTCATGTGCAAAATCAAACATAGTCCTGTATATCTGAGAGAGGAGGACAAAATCGAGGAAAACGAATTAGATTGTTTTAACTTCTCGGTGCCTATTACAGTTCATCGTAGGATTTCATTAAACACACCTGTTTTGCATACTTGGCTATTTTAAGATCAAATAAGAAAATGTGTCTGCAAATCTATAGCGAATAAGATACTTGATACTCAAGATTTATTATAATTTGACAATGAGCAAAAACATTCTGTGCTCTATATCCAGGTAAATATTATCTATGCTTGTAATTGGACATAATCAAGGTGACTGATGCCCTATGCAATCCATTTATTGATCAGCAATTACTTTTTCTTGTGGATTCTCTGGTATTTTTACCCCTTAATGGAGATAGATGCTATGGTGGTACTGACTTCATTGGTCAGATTTGCTTTAACTTGGCTTGGTTTGGAGATGATGGTATGACTTTGAAATAACCTAGATTTTCACATATAACTCCACATTTCACTGATAATTTCTCCCAATGCGGCCATTCTTTTGAATGGACACTTTTGGTAGAGTGATTATCATATACAGTGCTTCCTGTAAAGTAGTGATCTTCTCTTAGTAGTGGCCAGCCCTGTCATTTCTTTAAAGCAAAAGCCTGTAGATCATTTTGCTCTTTTATAATTTAACAGTGAAGTGGGTTTAATGCTTTACTAAAGAATTATGGAAACTTTTCTAAAACACGAATTTGTCAGGATGGAACTACTGTATATTTATGGGCAATTTTATTTCGAAACATAGTCCAGTGCGAATCAGCCTTCTTGATTTCAGAGTTAACACCAGTGAAGCATATTCTGCAATGGTTTTAAAGCACTGTTTCCATCCACATTCACTTTTTGAGAAACTTGTAAATGCATAGAGAGTACATTTAGAACAGGGATTAAATGTGAGTCACTTCATTTGCAAAGCCCCATAGCGACACTTCACAGGACAGAGGAAGATATAGTAGTTACTTATCTTTTTATTTCTAGTTCACTTCGATTTTTTGACTCATATCTGTTACTCCTTTCTGAATTGATCCTAATTTATCACACCAAAAAGTTATCTCTTTAATAATCCCAGGGCAGAGTACAGAGCTGAGTGCTTAATACGTCATCAATGGAATCATAAATTAGGCTCTCAGGATAGGTATAAATTATCCTTACAAAATTCACTTATTCAAAAAGCATAATGGTGAAAGCTGGGCTGACAGAGATGATTGCTCTTTTTGGGTCATAGATGCCCCCTATTTCAAGTTAATAAGAATTAAATGAACTGTTGCCGCCTGAATGCTCTCATGCATTTATATTGCAGGAATTTACACCAATATTATTTTGATATAGTCTTATGTCAAACATAAGAAAAAGTGCCAAGCAGGTGAAAGATCTCCTGTGACTTCTTATAAATTAAAGTTGTGGATCTGACAGGTGTCAAAATAAACTTGAGTAGAAAAACTGGCTAAAATCACAAGGCAAAGAGAATTTTTAACAATATACAATTTATTCTTTCAGTCTCTCAGCTTTATGGCATCTGATAATATGAAAAAAATGTCTTCTACTTTGTAATCAAAGTCTTGGACGAACATTTGGAGAATTTAGAGTTCAATGGCAGTCTATGAAAAATCATTAGTATCACACTAAGACCTCAACTGATGAACTACAGTCAGAACTCTCTTAACATGCAAACATCTAAAAACAATAGCAAACGGGTGCCTCGGTGGCTCAGTCAGTTAAGCATCTGACTTTAGGTCAGGTCATGATCTTGCAGTCTATAAGCTTGAGCCTCACGTCAGGCTCTGTGCTGACAGCTCAGTGCCTGGAGCCTGCTTCAGATTCTGTGTGTATGTGTGTGTCTCTCTCTCTGTCCCTCCCGTGTTCATGCTCTGTCTCTCTCTCAAAAATAAATAAAAATTTTAAAAAATTAAAAAAACAAAAACAATAGCAGAGAGCCCATATCAGAGGGAACCTTAAGAATATCATAAGAAGCACTGTCAAATTGAGGTTGTTTTTGTCGTTAGTATCTCGATGATTATTTTCTGACTCTATGTCCTAATCTTGTAACTGATAAATATAATTTACAGGGCTAGGTGATGAGTCTATGAAGTTTGCAGCACTCAAGGTAAGCCAAAGAGAGTAAAGGTCACTGAAAGAATTAAATGCATGGTAATTACTGGAAGCATTGATTTAAAAAAGTCGAGGAAAATTTTCCTAGGTAGTTTCCTTTTACTTTTTGGGAAATCAAAAAAAATTATCAAACCAGCAGGAAAATACCAATGATCACAGATGCCTGTAGTGCTGGACAGAAATTGTGTAGGAAAAAAAAATAATAATAAAGGCTGGAGGAGCTGCAGAATATTACTTCCTTGGGAGCCCACGAGGCCACCCACTACCGCTACTACTGGAACAATTGCTTTTGTTTAGGCTTTTTGTTTCCAGCTCTCACACAACTACTTCTTAACAGTTGTGTTAGAATAGAAATGATGCAGACTGGGGGGAAGTTCAGCCAATTTCTGATAGAGAGCTGAGTTTAGCCAGAGTCAGAAAAAAAAATAGAAACCACTCTTCTGCAGATGGATATTTCATACAAGAAATTTTATTTTTATTTTTGTTTTTTAAATGTTTACTCATTTATTGAGAGAAAGAGAGAGAGAGTGCATACAGGAGGGGCAGAGAGAGGGGGAGACAAAGTCCCAAGCCGGCTTCCCGCTGTCAGAGCAGATGCGAGGCTCTATCACTTACACAAACTGTGAGATCATGACCTGCGCCTAAACCAAGAGTCCATTTCTTAACTGACTGAGCCACCCAGGCACTCTAAGGAATTTCATTTTTAAAATTCCTTTGGAGTGCTGGAGAGGTCAAGGCCTGGAAAAGCATTCCTAACTCTCAATTTCAGTCTTCGTTTTTAGAAACACCAGTCACTTGCAGAAATGCAAGGAAATTTGTCAGAGTAATTGTAATTTCCAATGGCAGCATATGGGGAGATTTTTAGGGGATGTCAGAATGGCTTCACCAATGATTTCTGCCAGAGACCTGGTTTGTGCCTGAGACCAGGAGAAATAGGGGTTTTAATTCTCTTTTGCCACCAAAATTGGCTTTGCTTTTCTACCTTTCAAAATTTCTCATTGGCAAAACCTCAAACCAGAACTGTGCTGTCCGTGATTTCTGTCCTAATTCAGGAAGTGTCAGAAGATGATGAGGGTGATTGCTAGTTATACATAGAATTTTCCACATTTCTTACTCATCCACACATGGGCCATCATCAAGTTCTGTTGATTCTACTTTTTTAAAAATGCTTATTTATTTTTATTTTTGAGAGAGAGAGAGAGCAGAGAAGAGAGAGAGCAGAGAGAAAGGGAGATAGAATCCAAAGCAGGCTCCAGGCTCCAGGCTGTGAGTTGTCAGCACAGAACTCGATGCTAGGGCTGAAACTCATGGGCTTGAACTCACAGGCTGCCAGATCATGACCTGAGCTGAAGTCGGACACTTAACCAACTGAGCCACCAGGCACCCCTGTTGATTCCACTTCTTAAGTAGATGTCAACTGTATTCACTTATCTCCACATGTGTCATGATTGTTCTGTTACCAGGCATTGTTCTTTCTTACCTGGACTATTGCAATGGTTCTTAATGAGTCTCTAAACAACTCTAATATAGAATTTGTCTTCTTCAAATTTGCTCAACTGGCAGAGTAGTTGTTCTAAAATGCTCCTTACATTATGAATCCCACTACTACTTAAACTATTTCATGTCTGCTTTTGCATTTCAGATAAAATCTAGCTCCTTAAAATAATGCCAGTAATAACATTTTTAAAAAATATTTATTATGTGATATATATATGTATGTATATATATATATATATACTTTAAAATCTTTTTAAGCTTTTAGCACTATCATTTCAGCTATAGAGTATAGGCTGTATTTTTGTAGGGCGAGTCTTAGAGATGAGTTAGAGAATCTCTTAGGGAGGAGCTGATAGTATTCATCACAGGGTGGCTTTATGATGTGTTCAGAAAATGAGATATCTAAATTTTCTTTTTTTACATGGGAAACGATCATTTATTGTGACAGGCTTCAGGGTATGATCATAAGAGCGGGTGGGTAAAGTGGAGAGGATGAATTATCCATATTAAGGTTGTAGACATCCACCATGAAGTAAGATTTAGGAAGAGAGAGAGATGCAGTGAAAAAACGGGGTACAGTGACCATAAAATTGGTGGACAACAGGCAAAAGAGGTAGGAGAGGTAAATAAGTCAAATTTCCACTCCGCAAAATGAAGCTGGTGTAAGGGCAGGGTGAGAGATAACATTGATTTCTGAATAGCTTAATAATAGGGTTGGTTTTGTATTAAACGTAGATCAGGAGGAGATTGTGGACTCTCTGGATGATTTAAATATTCCACATATGGTCCATCATCACGGATAACATGGATGTGAGCTTTATTCATATATATATATTTTTAATTTTATTTAAATCCAAGTTAGTGAACATACAGTATAATAATGGTTTCAGGAATAGAATTTAGTGATTCATCATTTACATGTAACACTTGGTGCTCATCCCAACGAGTACCTTCCTTAATGTCCATCCCGCATTTGCCCCTTCTCCTGCCTGCCTCCTCTCCAGCAACCCTCAGTTTGTTCTCTGTATTTAAGAGTCTCTTATGGTTTGCCTCCGTCTCTGGTTTTCTTATTTTTCTGTCCCTTTCCCTATGTTCATCTGTTTTGAGACGAGCCTTAAAATAGGTGCTAACCAGATGTGGGAAAATTAATAAACTAATAAACTCACACTACCAGATTATCCCCTTTAATCTAATAATTTAGATTTATTTCTTTTAATGTCAAGATTATATGAAGTTATCTCACTGATATTTGAACATTCTCTATAAACGTAATTAAATATTACTATTGTACATATAACCAAAAGCATTTGAAAGTGGACTGACCTTGGAAACCTTCTAAAGTGGAACCCAGTTTTTATAGTAGCAATGGTGGCTATTCATATTTAGGATGGGATTTCAATTTGAAGTTTGAAGTTTATCAAAAGCATGTATGAAAATAAATGAAAATTTTGTGAATTACTTAGAATGAAAGCATTCTTCATACCTTAATATATTATGGATACTGAAATGATTTAGGCTGGTGAATAGTTGTTCACATTTGCAGTGAAGTGGAAAAATATCGTAGTTAAAATTTAGAAGTCAATCTTTACAAATTTCTCACATTCAAAACATTTATGCACATGAATTGCTGGTTTAATCATATAAAATGTATTGCATAAAATTCAAAGTCAAAAAAACATATTTCTTAGCTTCACAAGAGTCAAAATTAAAAAAAAAAAGGTGGGAGGCAGTTGAGTGGCCCAGTTGGTTAAGTGTCCACCTTTGGCTCAGGTCATGATCTCGTGGTTCATGAGTTTGAGACCATGTCTGCCTCTGTGCTGACAGCTCAGAGCCTGGATCCTGCTTCAGATTCTGTGTCCCTTTCTCTCTGCCTCTCTCTCTCTCTCTTGCTGTCTCTATCAAAAATAAATAAACATTAATTTTTTTTAATGAAGAAAGTACTTTCTAGGGCACCTTGTAGAGCCTCATAGCCTGAATGTGAACGCAGATCAACTATTTCTGGCTTGAGCATGTTTGAGCTTCTCTGTGTCTCCGTTTTCTTATAGGTAGGAGAGAATTAATAACAACTCTACCATCACTTAGCAACTTAATGTGTGTAAAGCAAACAGTTCTTGGGAAAAAATAGTGTTTTATGAGCATTGGTTATTTGATGTAGTCTCAAAAATGAGTTATGTTTAAATTCACCTATATTATTTTATTTGTGAACATTGATTATTGTACATAAGGGGCTACATATCTCAGATTTATTCAGTAGTGGAGCTTATTTGATAAACATGATTGGACTCAGTTGGGATTTAACCTAAATATTCATGGATGTGAAAGAACAGTCAGTTTTAATCATCAGTAATACTTGCCGATATATGTAAGTCCACATGAAAATTAATTAGAATCACTTTTCCACTAAAAATAATATTAAAAGTGAGAGATGTGCACATGAATAGAGAAAGGAGGAACTGAAAATCATGGGGGGTGAAATCTTAATGTTTCTTTTTCAATCTTATAGCTATTTCTTTCAGCTACATAGACTATTTACTATAAAACTCTTAGATCGTAGAAAAATTATAATAAAGACAACAAAGAATAACTTTTAAAAATTGCATTATTTATTTCACATAAAAATTTAATTGAGTCCTGTTCTGAAAAGACTGTCTAAATAAGCACACATTCCCTTTCTCTGAATGTGATAAATTTTAGTAGTGTTATTCAAGTATTTCTAATAAAAACTAATAAATAATTCATGGTATAAACATGGCCAACTTGCTCTAATTGTCCTTTGTCTCACATTTATTTGTCAAGATGCTGAAAAGTTTGAAAGATTCAAGCTCCGCCAAAGACAAATTCAAGAAACAACAATATGAATGATTATCTTTCTTTAATTGTGAAGAATAGAGCCAAAACATTGTCACCAGTATGTACATGTGAAGTTTGGATTTAGGATTTTTCAGTAGCAAGGCAGCAATAGGACAAATGCCATCATGTTAAAAGGTTGAAGGCCAAGTGAGTTCATAAAACTCAATACCACATGAGTTGCTTAAAGGCATATTAGGTCAGGTAGGTGGGATGGGGCTACATTTTTTTTTTTTTTTTTTTTATGTAATGACTCTTGAGATATGCCACTCTCCACCACCATATGCAATTTTCTCCTCGGATCAAGTTTTGTCTTCTGCAAATCAAGTGGGTAACTTCTCCAATAATTTCTCACATACAAGTGTTTGCTATTCCTCCAACTCTGTAAACAAACTATGAGCCTCTCCCTCTAAGGTGTGTTGTACAAAGTGAAACATAGAAGACAGGTATGATCTCGCATTTGGGAAGAAAAATAACAATAGCCTCATTCTAAATCAAAGATGGATGCAGACAAAAATCATTTTAGTTTATTTTTGAGTCAGATCTTCTTGTCAGTTAGTTTGTTGTGCATCACCTCATGTAAAAGCACTATATATTATAACTGGTAACAAACCTAAAACACATCACATTCAGTTTTAGGGTAATGACTGGAGGGAGTTAGAGTTGTTTCTATTAATATTCTTAATCTCCTTAAACATAATCCCTTTCTTATCATTTTACTCAATATAGTTTTAAATCCCTCCAGACATCTTGTCCTCTGGATATTTTCAGTTTCTTCTTTGCAAGTAGATTATACATTAAAGTTAAAATGGGGCAATCATCATAAAACTGTGTATATTTGTACATGCCCTGATAGTTTAGGCAGACAATCCTATGAAATCTACAAAGAAAAGCTACTGAAACTAATGTTTGGTAAAGCTATAGAATATAAGATTAATCACACAATCCGCTATATTCTATACATAGTATCCATGAACAAACAGAAATTGTTACTAAAACAAAATAATTTACAATATTATCAAATTCAAATACTTACGAAAATTGAACACTTGTACACTGAACATTACAAATTGTGCTGAAAGATACTAAGGATGATCTATATTATTTTTAAAATTTGTTTTAAAGTTTATTTATTTTGAGAGAGAGAGCAGGGGAGGGGCAGAGAGAGAGAGAGGGAGTAAAAGAATCTGAAGCAGGCACAGAGCCCAATGCAGGGCTTGAACCTACAAAACGTGAGATCATGACCTGAGCCAAAATCAAGAGTTGGACATTTAAGTGATTGAGCCACCCAGGTGCCCCAATGATCTATTTAACTGAAGGAAATGTATCCTGTTAATGGGTCATAAGATTAGTGCTATTCAGGTGTCAAATATATAACAATTAAAATGAGATACATGTTGGTATCTTAGTCTATTGAGGCTGCCATAACAAAATATCATAGATGGCATGGCTTACTAATGACAGAAATGTATTTGTCTCTGCTCTAGAGATTGAAAAGTTCAAGAACACAGTGTCAACAGATTCAATGTCTGGTGAGGGCCTGCTTCCTCCTAGATAGCCATCTTACAATAATCTCACCTGGTAAAAAGGGCAAGCTAGCTCTCAGGGTTCTTTTGTATAAGGGCCAATCATGAGGGCTCTACCAATGATCTATTTATCTCCTAAAGACTCCACCTCTGAATACTATCACCTTGGGGTTTAGGATTTCAACATATGAATGTTGTAAGGACACCTTCAGTCTATAGCAGGTGGCAGTATATGCCATTTCTTCAATCTTACAGCTGGAGATCAAATTGCCTTGCCACTGTTTATTAATAAGACATAGTTTAATTTAGATAAAATTAGTGATGAAAAAATATATGGTGCTCAAATTTTAAATAAAAGAATTTGGAATTGTGGTCTTTGAGGACAAACTCATTATATCAAATGTTGTTCTGTGCCTACATGGCCCATGTTATTTGACATTTTTATTATTTATTTTTATTATCACCAATTTTTGACATTATTGGCATCATTACTTGACATTTTTATTATTCATCATTTATTTTTATTATCATTTATTATCATCATCATTATTTTATTTTTTATTATTTTTATGAGCTTTTAGGTGTAAGTAGGTTTGGTAAAGCTTGAAAGGCTCGATCTCAATTTATAGAAGAGAATATACTTTTAATTTAGCATTGTATGTTTAATCTGTTTTCTTCTTCCTGCTTTCCTTTCGTCTTTCTTTCCTACGTAATGTCAGACCCAACTTCATCTCTTGCTTTAAAAAAAATGGAAAAAAAAAAAGGCATTTCTTTCTCCCAAAAAGTAACATGTTTTTTGTTTGTTTGTGATTAATTCATACTGTTAAGGTCTTTAGAAAATCAACCACCACTGAAGAGATGAGCTACCTAGTGATAGCCTGTGAATAGATGGTAACATCCTCCAAATAGAATGTTTTCCCCTGAAATGTTACAAAGAGAAATCATCATTTGAGAAATGTGATTGGCCATCTGCAGAATTTAGCATCTGGAGAAACTGTTATCAATATTCCATTTTGTGTTTATAGCTAAAAAGGACTACTAGAGTTGAGTATTTAAGTTCACATGATATTCCCTTCAAGTTGGAACCTCATTGAAATAAGTGTTTTTAAAAAGATTGGTATAAGGGGTGACTGGATGGCTCAGTCGGTTAAGCATCTGACTTCGGCTCAGGTCATAATCTCATGGTTCGTGAGTTCAAGCCCTGCATTGGGCTCTGTGCTGACAGCTAGCTCAGAGCCTGGAGACTGCTTCTGATTTTGTGTCTCCCTCTCCCTCTGACCCTCCCTTGCTCACGCTGCCTATCTCTCTCTCTCAGAAATAAATAAAACATTTTAAAAATTAAAAAAAATAAAAAAATAAAAATAACAAGATTGGTATGTTTTGTTTAAAGAAAGAAGGAAATCACTGAGAAATGATAAAGGAAATAGTTTCTTCATGTTTGTTGTTGCCTAGTTTAACATAAAACTAAGCCTGAGTGTACAAAAGTAATACATATATCATTTCATAGAGATACTCTTTGGTGGTCTTATATTTTCTATTTTTTTCTTCTTCACTTAGCACCATTCTTGTCTATAATTTGGTCTCTGTCAAGGATTTTCATCCAGGAGAGAGTAGCATGAATTAACAGAAACATGTTTCATTCTAAACTGATAAATTTATCTTCTTTGAAATAAATATCTTGGGATTTGGGTTCAATACATTAGCCTTTTTAAACACTAACTAGACAAATTGAGATAAATGAAACTACATACATGTGGATCACACTTGATTTTGACTGGCGCCAATAAATGTATCTCTAATTTTTAAAATCTATGTAAAGGACTAAACTTTTCTCTAGATGTTTTATATCCCTTTAGTTTCAATCAAATGCAATGTAAATTAAAGAAATCCAGGGGTGTCCGACTTGGCTCAGGTGATGATCTCACTGTTTGAGTGTTTGAGCTCCATGTCGGGCTCTGTGCTGACAGTGCAGAGTCTGGAGCCTGCTTCAGATTCTGTGCCTCCCTCTCTCTCTGCCCCTCCCCTTTCATGGTCTGCCTCTCTTTCCTTCTTAAAAATAAATAAACATTAAAAATTTTTTGAAAAGAAATTAATCCAGAGATTTCGCCTTCTTTCTGTGCTGTATTGCTTCATTCTCACCCTACTGAGTTTGTATCTGAATTCTTTTCTTCTAATTAAGCTCAATCTGGTTATGTGTATAAGGAAATCTGAATCTGATTATGCATAAAAGAGCGAATAGTTGTGAAGCTTTACGTTTCTTTCCTAGCTGTGTGACCTTATTTCAATGACATAAACAGAGGTCATGTTTACCTTTAGTAGAAACAAAAAGGATTCCCAATTTCTACAGGTCACGGAACAGTTATTTCAATTTATTAGTTTATGATATACGATGATTGAAATAGTAATGTGTTTTTGATACACTTAGTTTCTTTTACCCAGAATTCTGATATTGATTTTGCAGATCCTTAGTTCATATTTACATTCTGTTTTCTCCCATATTATATTTGTTCCTTCAGAGTAACAAAAATTCTTCCTGCTAATTGCAAAAAAATTACCACATAATTGCTAACACTGGTTCCTCTGTACACCTATTTGATTGCATCCCATATGGTAAGCAAATGAAAAGCTAAAAGAAATGTTTTTATATTAGTAAAATTTTGTACAGGTTTTAGTCATGGAGTTCATTATTTGTGAGTGACATTTCATGTTCTTCAGTGGGGTAAATACTGCCACATGATGAAAACTTCATTGACTTATATACATCCTTACTCTTTCAAATTAAAACATTAAGTACTGAAAGCATATTCTGCCTCTTGAAGATTCAACTTTTACACTTTCTCCATTAAAACCATAAAAACATGGTTTGGGAAAGAACTTTAAAATATTAGTTTAGAACAAGGCAAGTCCATTTCAATACATTAGAGACCTACTAGTCACTTACACTTAGGGTTGTGTACTGAGTACATGTTTAGGGCACTGGTACTAATGCTCCTTTGAAGAGTTCATTCAAACTTCTTTTTATGGGAAGAGAAAATTGACAATATTGTAAGTACCAGGTGGTCTAGCTGCCATAAATGCTTTGGACTTTGTTCTGTTATTTTATTTTCCTGGCTGTGATAGTATGCTTCAATTGAGATAGAGGTAAAATATACATTATCGTTTCTCTATGTGTGACTAATAGAATATGACAACAGGAGCAAATAATTTTAAAAGAAACCTCTTCTTCAAGCACTGTCATATCATCCAGGTTGTATTTGAAATGTCACTTTCTAGTAGTATTCTTCATTTCTGTCCACATTCATGATTGCCCTTTCGTGTTTTCTTCTTTTCATATTGAGCACCTGAAGGATATAGACAAATGATAAATAGGCAATGCTATAAAAATGCTATTTTCAAAATCCTATGAACATTTCACATAGATCACCAGATTGAACATACAGATTACTTCCCTTGCCTCAGAAAATCCCCCTAAAATGACAACAGTGGGTTTGTTAAGGAGATGACTCCACAAAAAATGGAGAATATAAATGAAGAAAACCATAAAATATCAAAAATTGGAAAGCAGGGCAATAGTGACAGCTGACCTGGCAATGGAAGTAAGGGGAACCCTAAATTCATAGTGGAGAAGGCCAAGAAGCTACCTCATTGAACAAGATAACTCACAAAAGCTTAGGGATTAGTGGCCTAAGATTTCCCTAAAACCGAGCTGAAATTATGCAGAAAGATAAGGCAAATATCTATGAAGGGAGAGTTGAGAGCCTCTCAGATCCTCTCTGCACCTGGCACCCTGAAGTCGCTTCTCTGCACCATGTGTGGGGACGAGCATGTTTTTCTTACAGAATGCAAAAACAGCGTCTCTGGATTGAGGCTGCCAGGGACAGAAGAGAGTGAAGTTATCATTACTGCACAGAGAGCAGCGAGTGGCTATCTATCAGTTCAAATTCTGCAGGATAGGCCAACAGGCTGAATACCCAGAAAAGAGTTGATGCTGCCATTCCATTTGAAGACGGTCTGTTAGGAGACTTCCCTACTGCTCAAGACATTGATCTTTATTGTACTAAGGTCTTCAACTGATTGATGAGGCCCACTCATGTTATGGAGGATAATCTACTTCACTGGAAGTCTATTGATTTAAATGTTAATCTTATCTAAAAAAAAAAAAAAAAACTACATAGAGGGGCTCCTGGGTGGCTCAGTAGGTTAAGCATCCGACTTCAGCACATATCACGATCTCACAGTCCATAGTTGAAGCCCTGTGTTGGGCTCTGTTCTGACAGCTCAGAGCCTTTAATCTGCTTTGGATTCTATGTCTCCCTCTCTTACTGCTCTTTCCCTTCTCATGCTCTGTCTCTCCTTCAAGAATAAATAAGAATTAAAAATTAGAAAAAAAATCTACATAGAAATATCTAGAATAATGTTTGACCACATATTTAGGTACCATGGCCTGGCCAAATTGACACATAAAATTAATCATTCATATAAGGCAACATTTTTATTTTCAAGGTTGTCATATCTCACCCATCCCTCTGGAAATTGTTTAAGGCATTATTTTATTTTATTTTTTAATGAGTATTTTTGAGAGAGAGAGACAGAGACAGAGAGACAGAGACAGAGCATGAATAAGGGAGAGACAGAATCTGAAGCAGGCTCCAGGCTCTGAGCTGTCAGCACAGAGCCTGACACGGGGCTGGAACTCACAAACTGTGAGATCGTGACCTGAGCTGAAGTTGGACACTTAACTTACTGAGCCACACAGACACCCTAAGGCATTATTTTAAAAAACAAAGTTATTAAAAATAAAATCAAGAGAGATAGAAATATTTTGAGAGATAATTGTTTTAGGTTTCTAGCAATTGTGTAGTCATTAAGCTTCAGTCTACTTGTAGATACGTATATGGTAAAAATGGATGAAATTTTTATTCACCAATATAAATTTAATATATTTACTAACTGGCAGTAAAATAACAGGATTCAAGTTGATGAAAACTTCTTGGGTACAAATTCATTTAGAAAATTTGAAATAAATATTTAAAGTTTTCATTTTTTCTTGGCATTTTATAAATGGTATTTTGTGCAAAACTTTAATCACTATTATGTGTAGCAGAGCCATTTCATAGAAACAGAACAAAATAAACAATGTTGCTTTGGTTTATTTAAGTTACTTTAACATTGATTAATAGTAGAAAAATAAATCTATAATAAATAAAAGGCAAAATGAAGAAAACATCAATACATCTTAGCCATGACTTTCAGCCATACTGGGTGTGAGAAAATAGTATAAGATTTTGTATTTATTTTTATAAATGAATCCATGCCTCTAGGCTGTTTTGAATTTGTCAGTAATTATTTATTTTTTTCTAAATGAAAGTGTGACATGTATTGTGGTACAAATCATTTTAATAAAAAATGCATATTATGTATATTAATATTTCTTGTTCCTGAATATTCCATTAAATATAATATGACTTAATTATAACTTATAATGGGGCTTGATAAAATACTAGGATCTCATAATCAAAAGTTAATTGCTTATAGGAGTCTTAGATGATTTTTTTCCTGTAGTTTAAAGAATATTTTCATTTGAAACAGAATTTCCCACATCAGTCTAATTCATTTTAATTAGTTAAAAGAGTACCCTTTTGACTAATTAAAAACAGATCTTGTGTCCACTCCCCTAACTTTTTCTACAAGAGGCAACATTCATAACAATAATCTTTTGTTTTCCTCACAAACCTTTCGGGCACATTCTGTTAGTTTGTCATTTATTTCAAGCCTAACACTGACATTGCAACCTAAAATTCCAGTAATGAACTAATTCTCCATTCGCCTCTGTCTCTCTCTAACCCTTGAGCAATGCAAGAGTTAGGGGCACCAAACCCCTGTGCAGTTGAAAATCCACATATAAGTTTTGACTCCCCCCACACTTTACTACTAATAGTCTACTTTTGACTGAAACCTTTACTGATAACACTGTCTACAGGTTTGCATGCTATATATGTTATATACTGTGTTCTTACCATAATCCAGGTTAAAGAAAATGTTATTCAGAAAGTCATAAGGAAGAGAAAATCATTTATAGTACTGTACTATATTTTAAGAAATCTACATGTGAGTAGACCCACACAGTTCAAGCCTGTGTTGGTTGAACGTCAACTATGTATATGTATATGCATATATGTTTGCATAGATATCTATTATATGTATGTATATTTTGATATAGTGTATGTAGTAAATTCTCTCCCTCTCCCTCTCTTTCTGTTTCTCAAATGATTTCCACAGTTCATATCCAGAAGCTGAATCCTGGAGAGGACTTATAATGTGATGAAAGTTCACATGCCTACTAAGTAGTAGAACTGGGGCTCAGGAAAATTGTGGTTTGATACATAACAGTATTAATTCTTTTTCTAATGTTTATTTGAGAAAGAGAGAGAGAGAGTGCGGGAGAGGGGCGGAGAGAGAAAGGGGACAGAGGATTCAAAGCGGGCTCTGTGCTGACAGCAGAGAGGCTGAGGTGGGGCTCGAACTCACAAACTGTGATTTCATGACCTGAGCCAAAACCAAGAGTCAGAGGCTTAATGGACTGAGCCACCCAGGGGCCCCAATAGTATTGATTCTTATCTAAGTTTTGCTCATTGGAGCTATCACTTCTAGTTTGAAATTTTGAGACACATGGTTTGCAAGGCCAACACTTTCCTCTTCAGAGGGGACCCCTTTCACTTCTCCTGGCCACAGTCCAATGGTGAGATCCAATCTCTGCTGGCATTACTGAAAAAGCTGTGTCCATAATAGCATGCACACCAAAACAACTATAGTGATTCACTAATGTTAATCATTCATGACTCCTATACACGCTTGTGAGCAGGCACCAAGGGCTATGGAACAACAGGAAGCAAGAATCTGAGTCTACATAAAGTAAAATTTGTGGATCTAGGTAAGAAGACTCCCTTTTGTTTAGGATTTTACTTCCTTTCTATAATACCAGTAACCAATCATAAGAGACTACTAGGATGATTCTGGAAGTTTGGAATGGCTCACCTTAAATAAGAGTAAAAATATTAGAACTCCCTTGGCAGAGTGTGGGGAAAATGATCAAATAACTCAGAATGTGGACATGCAAGAATGGATGTATTGTGTAAGACAACCCACAGGATGACTTCATTCCTTGAGAAAGCAAAACGGTCCTCTGTTCACTGAGCTTATAAGAATTTTGCTGGTGAAATGCACTCTGACATTGTTGTTTAGGTCAGTGTATGGGTCATTTCTGTAAGCCACAGCTGAGAGTAGGGATACCATTGTGAAATTAGGCTTCCAATTGTCAATGGAGATAATAAAATTCTTAAATAGAGGATGTCAAGTTGTATCACTAAAACTTTAGAAGCAAAGTAGATATAATTACTGTAACAGTGAAGAGCCAGTCAGAGGTTACAAACCATGGAGTTTCAAAAGATAAAATAGATGAAAAAGTTTTAAAGAATTAAAGATTTTTTCTTGAGAACCACTATATAAATGTTTCTCTTGCTTGGGAAGCTTGTATCTGTTTTGATGGCCTACCACAGTGTAACAGAGTTACTGTATTTCAAATATTAAAATTAAATCTACAATGAAGACAGAAGAGTAAATCAGATACAGAAAATAAACACATTTGTTGGCATTGCTTTGTATCATTATAACAGTGTAGATCACTATTTGCTAAGATAAGGTGTGACTGTAATTGTGTAGTCATTCTATTTGGCAAAGCTTTGCTGGATATGATACCAAAAACATAAGGAACAAGAAAAAAAATAGACTATATTGAAATTGGAAGTTTTGTGAAAAGACAACCCATAAAATGGGAGAAAATATTTACCAATCATGAATGTGTAAAAACTTAATATCAAGAACAGATAAAGAACTCCTAAATCAATAGTGCACACAAAAGAACAACACAGTGTAAAAAAAAAAAAAAAAAAAAAAAAAAGGGAGAAAGGACTTGAGTAGCCATTTCTCCAAAGAGGATATATAAGTAGCCAAGAAGCACATGTAATAAGTCTTGGCATCTCTAATAATTTGGGCGATGGAGATCAAAACCTCAATGAGATACCACTTCGCATTCATAAGTATGCTTACTATCAATAAATAGGAAATATGCACAGGCAAAGACATGAAGAGATTGGAATTTTTGTCTACTGGTGATGGGAATTCATAATGTTGCAGCTGTTGTGGAAAATAGCATGGCAGCTCCTCAAAAAATTGACCAGAATAACCATATGACCCTGCACTTTTACTTCTGGGTACATCCTCAAAAGAATTTGAAGCCAGAGTATTAAAAAGATATCTGTATGCCCATATTATTGTAGCATTATTTTCAATAGCCACATGGTGGAAGTAATTCAAGTATCTATTGATGGAAGAAAAGATAAACAAAATGTACCCTGTACATACAATTGAATTGTACTCAGTGTTAAAAAGGAAGTAAATTCTGACATCTGTCACAGCAGGGATTAACTTTGAGGACAGTATGCTAAATGAAATGTGCCAGTCACAAAATAACAAATACGGTATAATTCCACTCATGTGAAGTTTTCAGAGTCATCAAATTCGCAGAGACAGAAAGTAGAATCATAGTTGCCAGGGGCTAGGTGTTGGGGGGAATTAGGAGTGTTTTGTAATAGACACAGAGACTCAGTTTTACAAGATGACATGACTCTGTGGGTGGATTATGGGAAGGATAGTCCTTCAATGTGAATGTGCTTAGTGATGGTCAACTATACATTTAAGAGGGGTTAATGGTACTTTTTATGTTATTTCTATATAATCCTAAATTTATTTTATTTTTCAGTAGAGTTGACACATGATGTTACATTAGTTTCAGATGTACAATGTGGTGATTCTACGTAGTGGTGCTGTGTTCACTACTAGTGTCCCAATATATCATTATTGTATCATTCAATGTATTACTTGTGCTGTGCTTCATGTAAACAGTGACCATTATGATGCCTAACTTATGTTTGTTTCTTTTTTAAAAATTTTTAATGTTTATTTTTAAGAGACAGACAGAGCATGAGCAGGGGAGGGAAAGACAAAAAGGGAGACACAGAATCTGAAGCAGACTCCAGGCTCTGAGCTGTCAGCACAGAGCCCAGCACGGAGCTCAAACTCACGAAACTTGAAATCATGACCTGAGCCAAAGTCAGACACTTAATCGACTGAGCCACCCAGGTGCCCCTGTTTGTTTCGTATTTTAAAGATTAGATTTAAATATTTATGTTATATTAAGAATAAATACGGGATTTCTAGGTTGCCTCATGAACCAATAGAGACATACTAGCACATAGCGAGTTGCCCAATGCATATGCTGTATATGTAGTATATACATATATACACACAAGTATACATACACACACATATAAACATATTCACAAATATATTGGAAATACAAAAATAGTCACAATTCAAGCATGGTTATAATTGTTATTTCAGAAAGTCATGAGATATAATTGTCTATTTAGATATAAATGTATATATGTTGTATATAATTTTATAACTTAACATACATATGGTGAGCTGTGGTTTACACCTTTCCATATCAAAACTTAGCAAGAGTTTGGACCCACCACTCAGAACCAATATCAGTAGTCCTGACAGAGACAGGTGACCTTCATGTTGATAATGATTTCATACTTATGATAGTTACAGATGCCATGCTCCACTGTCAAGATTTGTCCTTTAAGACTAAGGCATTTGTTTCTCTAGGTGCTAGAAGCAGTGACATGCCAGAGCTCTTAGCCAATAATTCTGTGGGAATATTTCTCAGCCTTATGCAAGCTCACGTCTTCTTAAAATAGGCTGCATCCAATGATTAGTCAATGTAGAGCACATAAAGACTCACCCGCTTTGGCTTTAGGTGGGACAATTCTGAAGAGCTATACAAGTTCTCAAAGATCTTGAGGATCACCTGAATTTTTTGCTGCATCTACTGGGGTTTTCAACAATTTCTCCCCTCCTACTTTCTTTACTTCTCCCAGGCCTTCATTACAAAGGAACTTCCCAGTAAACTTCCTGTACATACCATCTCCAGATCTTCTTTATAGGGAACCTAACAAAGACAAGGCTTAATATAATGATTTTCTGCCATCTCTCCCAGCTTCTTAATACATTTCCATTAAGATATAGAAAATTATCTAAAATGCTAGAATGAACACTGGAAAATGATAAGGCACAAAACATTGACCAAAATCTTGGGAAACGTTTCATGAACTTCAATTTGAAGTGATAAAAAGACATAAGGCCAAAAACAGCAACTGCATTCAAATTATTTTACAAGGAGATAGTGTCATACTTTTTTTTTTAATCTCAGTCACTTTTGAAGGCACTTATCTTACCAGTTAGCTGGATATCGAAGAAGCTATTTGTTGTATAAATAAAGGGAAATAGTTGGAAGGGATGGATGGTGATATAATGCACTGTGGGTTATGAAGCCAATTCAAGACAAATATCGATGATAAAGATGGACACAAGCTCGCCAGTTTCTTCTCTCACAATCTACACACAAATGGTAACTGAAATTAAACATTTTATACCAGGTAAAATAATGATAGAAAATTTTACGTATACTTATATTAGGGTATTCTCAAATATTTTTCAAATATGTAATGAACTGTGTTTATTTCTAGAGTCAGTGTAGACTCTGTTTTCAGCTGATCCATGGACAATTTATTGGAAATTGAGATAAAAGCATTTTATAGTCGTTCCCATATGCTTACATATTTTATGCTTTTATTTGCATTTTATTTGTATTGTTCACAGATGCTTGCCTTTAAATGTGGAGATCATTTGATACACTTGTAAAGGGCATTATTCCCTTCTTGCATTGGAGAATGGAAGCTCTTGAAATAATGTGTGCAGTACAGTGATGCATCTACACTTATTCTGATTTTCTTATTATTGTCTTTAGTTATGACTTGAAGAATTAAAATTTAAGTCAGGTGTAAATAAAATTAAAAAGTGGCTTGTCAGTGGAAATGATGAGGGTAGTTATGGAGGAATTTGCAACATGATTTTTGTGTGTTTGTTTGATTTTATTTTCCCTTTCAGGCAGCAGACCAGCACTATTTGTTGGGTGCCATTTAATTTGAGAAAGGATGCCTTCAACTTAGACTTATTTTGAAATAGTTTCCTATAACACAATGTTTAAGGAAAGTCGATTGTTATCCAATGATCTGAGCTAAAAATCCATGTCATAAAAATTAAGGACTATGTCATAAAAATAAAAATTGTTGCAAACTGGACAAAGCCAAAAATTGAAGATATCTTTGTTTTGAGGAATAATTTGATTTTATAAAGAAAAATTGTCAGGGGCCATTTGTACCTCTAAGGCTAGTGACATTATGGGGCATGCTGCGAATATGCCTCAGTGCCCAGTTATGACAGACACACGACTCTGTCCTATTTGGGCATCTTCAAGACAGACATTATACAGCTCTTTTAATAAAGATTTCATTAATAATATTTCCCATATCATGAAGTTGACCATGCATATATGTGCACTAAAATATGATTTTATGTGTCAGATTCCTTACATAAATTTTCTGGACAATGTTATTTTTATTCCACAAGTGTTACATTTTATAATTGTATTTTCAACCGATTGAAATTAAACTATTAAATGATTATGTATGCATGGTAAAACCAGAGTTGTAACAACTTTTCTATAATTTCATGATTATAAGTCTTTTGATCTCTGGAATCATGATTTATCTTTGTAGTCTCCATAGTATGAAATACTTTTTTAGGGAATCAGTAGAATATATATGAATAGACTTATTATGTTTTTTTTTTAACAAAACATAATGCTTGTGGCTTATCTGAAATTAATATACTAAGTTAAACTTATTTTTCTTTTAAATGGCAATGTATTTTTTTTATTAGTAGAGATATTTTTGAAATTATTTTAATATCATTTGCCTTTGAAGCATTTCTAAAACGCTAACATTTAGGTTGGTATAGTCTTTACTCTGAAGTTGGTATAGTCTTTGCCCTGAAGTTCATCTATATTGTAAAGCATTTAAATATTTACATTGGCTTTGATCTAGAATTTTAAGATTTCCACATATGCTATAGCTGTGATTATCCTACAAGAAATAGAATGCTGGAATGCTGTCTATGTGAAACATTCAAAAGTTAGTGGATTCTATGACACCTTCAAGTGACTGGGGATGGATTGATGGGTTGATTGATCGATTTTTATGAGAACATTGAAGTTCTACTCTCTTAGCAAATTTCAACTCTCCAATATGAAGTTATCAACTATAGTCACTATGTCATGCATTACAGCCTCAGAATTTATTAATTTTATAACTGAAACTTTAGACTCTTTAACGAAAGTTGTAACTGCAAGTTTGTACCCTTTCTCTTTCCCTAATTCCTCTACCTCCCAGACTCTGGCGTACATTCTTTTTCTATATATTGAATTTTTTTTTTTTTTTAGATTCGACATATAAGTGATACTATGTGGTATATGTGGTATGTGTTTTTCTCTGTCTGGCATATTTCACTTAGTATAACTTAAATAATGTCTTCAAGTTCTATCTATGTTGTTGTAAATGGCAAGACTTTCTTAATTTTTTATGACTGATAATATTCCGTTGTATGTTTTTTTAGCTTAATTTATTTATTTTGAGAGTGTGTGAGAGAGGCAGGGAAGGGCAGAGAGAGAGAGAGAGAGAGAGAGAGAATCCAACAGGCTCCACACTGTCAGTGCAGAGCCTGGATGCAGGGCTCAACTCACAAACCATGAGACTATAACCCTAGCTGAAATCAAGTTGGCCACTTAGCCGACTGAACCACCCAGGCACACCTGCTTCTTATGTTTATGCCACACCTTCTTTATCTATTTATCCATAGATGGACACTTGAGTTATTTCCATATCTTGGCTAATGTGAATACTCTTGCAAGGAATATAGGAATGTTGATATTTCTTGAAGATACTGCTTTTTTTCCCTTTGGATACTCAGATTGAAGTTGCTAAATCATATGGTAGTTCTTGGAGAAACTCTATACTGTTTTTCATAGTGGTTGTGACAATTTATATTCCCACCAAGAGTAAGATAGTGTTCTCTTTTCCTCATCCTCACCAGCATTTATTATCTCTTGTCTTTTGGATAGTAGCCATTCTTAACCAACATGAGTGATAGATTATTGTGGGTTTTAATTTGTGTTTCCCCAGTGATTAGTGGTGACTAGGTATTTTGGAAGCCTATTCCTTCAGTGGGTGTCTTGAAAGTTGAAGCCTAGATGTGGAGTCCAAACTCTCTACCCCTCAGAGAGAATCTAGGAGTTGAAGGTTCCCTCCCAATGGCATGGCACTATGTCAGTGCTGGTGTTTATGAAAAGTTTGTGTCTGTGCCTTTTCTACTCTTTTAGATGAGGGTTTTTTTTTTCCTCTCTTATTCATTGGATGTACAGGAGTAGCTCAGTTAGTTCCTAGGATCTCTTTCAGAAGTAATTGCTCCTTATGTACCTATGTACCTGGGATGTCCATGAGAGAAAGGGAGCTAAGAATCTTCTACCAAATCTTGGTTGACTCTTCATGTTACATGGAAGAGTGTACTCTTACATTGAGCTAATAACTTCCAACTAAATATATATGTATTTTCTTAGGAGGCCCAGAAACAGTAATATATATCTTTTTGAAACAGCTGTCATATTCTCACATAATCCTTTATTTTTTTTCCATAAGCTAATTGGTCATAGCTCTGCTATCATTCTTCCTTTGACTTGGTAATGAATTACCACTTTATCTGGGTCAGTCTTTACGAACTTGATTTCAATGTGCATATGCTCTTGTTTTCATACATTTTTGTTTACATTTATCATGTCAGAAAATTGTGATATATGACCAGGGTCATGATCAAAGCAGTTAATTGATAGTAATAGTTCCATCTCTTTGGGTAGTAAGATCATATCAACAATTTATGCCATAACCAAGGTAGTGAACACATTTATAGTCTACTCCAGACCCTTGCTGCACACTGAGATCACAAGGTACACTCTGTCCTCTGGAAGTCATGTTAGGCAAAGAAAACAGAATAAATACATGGATGAATAACATCTGTATCACTTCATGTTGACATAAATGTCATTGAGTAATTAATGTAATGAAATATTGTTGGGGTGGTATTTGCCCTTTCTAAGAAATTCTAAAAATATATGAAATACCAAATGAGAACATTTGCCACAGTAGAAATTAAGAAAATTAATGGAATGGCAGAGACTATCAGCTGTCTGTCAAAATTCTTCACCCAGCCCTTCATTATGGACCCAGAGTTGGACTTCATTCCTCAGTCACCCTTTCATGCAGGTGTGATTATTTCACAAGGAAATATCATGTGGGCAGAAGTGTTTGGTTCTGACCGAGGACTTTTATGTCAGCAGCATACTACCTTCACACCTCCCCTTCCATGTTGCCTTCTAAAGCCTAGACATGGCAGCCAGATCTCAACCCTGCAAACAGTGAGTAAGCCCTGGGAGAGCACGGAGTAACCACGCAGAAGGATCCTGAGTCTTTTTTCTAATGTGTTTATTTTTGAGAGAGAGAGAATGCAAGGAGGGGAGGGCCAGAGAGAGAAGGTGACAGAGGATCTGAAGTGGGCTCAAGTGCTGACAGCAGTGAGCCTGATGCAGGTCTCGAACTCAAGAACCACAAGATCATGACCTGACCTGAAGTCAGTCAACCAACGGAGCCACCCAGGTGCCCCAGAAGGGCCCTGAGTCTTAATCAATAAATGAAGAAGAATTGCCCACAGACATGGAACATTCACCCTGAAGCATCATATGTGAGAAAAATGATCTTCTATTAAGCCACTAACTTGCTTGAGTATCTCATGTCAAAGTAGGTTAGCACCCCTTCACTAATGTAACAGAAAAACAGATTTTATGATAAACAATACCTTACATGGTATGATTATATGTCAAACAAAAGTTTCATAAGCTGGATTCTGAGATCAATGGGTGAAGTCAGGATTAAATAAGAGAACTGATTAATCATAAGCATGCACCAAGTACAGGTTCTCTCACATAGTGGCATATTTTTTTAATGTAAACTTGTTCATATACACTCATTTTTACTTTGGATATGCACCAAAAATGTTCTATCAGAACACTATGCATAATAAAACATGGGAGAGACCCATTTAGCCTAGAGTGAACAATGAAAGCCAGAATTTAATACGGCAACTGAAGTGAAAATATATAGCATTGCATTTGTAAATAAACTAAAAATAGCAGTCCTCTCTGTCAACAGTAGGAAATGTAATGTAACACATGGATACCATTAAAACTCACACTAAGGAATACAAATATGAAAAAAGTTTCTCAAGGGGTTTTTGATTACAACATATTTTTCATCCATTTCTTGTCAATATATTTTTTCATAGTTCTCCTAAGAAGATTTTCCTGTTAATGCTGTTTGAGGGATAGGCTCATGGAATCACCTTAAAGTGATTTTACTGTAATTGTTCTCTAAATTTATCTCTTATAAGATTCAATTTCAAGTTTCATCGGCTTCCTGAATTTCCTGTTAATAGAAAAATGTATTCTTATCTTCTAAAAAAATGTATGAAAATCAACTTCACCAAATAGTTTTGCAGGATACAATCCATTTATTAAGGAAAATTATTAAAAAGCTAAAGATGTTAGTAATGATTTTGTAACTGTAGTGATTTGTATTGCTTTATTGTTTTGTTTTTTTCCTTTCCAAGATTTTATTTAAATTCAAGTTAGTTAATGTACAGTGTAGTGTTGGTTTCAGCAATAGAATTCAGTGATTCATCACTCACATATAACACCCAGTGCTCACCCCAACAAGTGCCTGTTTTAATGCCCATCACCCATTTAACCCATCCATTCAACCTCTTCTCCAAAAACTCTCAGTTTGCTCTCTGTATGTAAGAGTCTCTTATGCTTTGTCTCCCTCATCTGTTTTGTTTATTAAATTCCACATATGAGTGAAATCATACATTATTTTTCTTTCTCTGACTTGTTTAGCATAATATACCTTAGTTCAGTCCATGTTTTTGAAAATGACAAGATTTCATTCTTTTTAAAGGCTGAGTAATATTCCAGTGTGTGTGTGTGTGTCTGTGTGTGTGTGTGTCTGTGTGTGTGTGTGTGTGTATGTACATTCTTTATCCTTCTTTATCCATTCATCCATCGATGGACATGGACTTTTGGGGTCTTTCCATAATTTGGCTATTGTTGATAGTGTTGCCATAAACATTGGGGTTCATGTGTCCCTTTTAATCTGTATTTTTATATCCTTTGGATAAATACCTAGTAGTGTTATTGCTGGATGGTAGGGTAGTTCTATCTTTAACTTTCTGAAGAATCGCCACAGTGTTTTCCAGAGTGGCTGCACCAGATTGTATTCCCACCAACAACGGAAGAGGGTTGTTCTTCATATCCTGGCCAATACCTGTTGCTTTAGCCATTCTGACATGTGTGAGATGGTATCTCATTATGGTTTTGATTTGTATTTCCATGATGATGAGTGGTGTTGAGCATTTTGTCATGTGTCTTTAGCTATTTATATGTCTATTTGTATAACCATATTTGTATGTCTTCTTTGGAGAAGTAATGTTCATATCTTCTGTCTGTTTGTTAACTGGATTATTTATTTTGGGGATGTTGAGTTTGGCACTAGCCCTTTATCTGATATGTTATTTGCAAATATCTTCTCCCATTCTTTAGGTTGCCTTTTAGCTTTGTTGATTGTTTCTTTTGTTGTGCAGAAGCCTTTTATCTTGATGAAGTCCCAAAAGTTCATTTTTGCCTTTGTTTCCCTTGCCTTTGGCAATGTATCCAGTAAGAAGTCATTCCAGCTAAGGTCAAAGAGGTTGTTCCCTGTGATGTCTTATAGGATTTTGATGACTTCCTGTGTCAAATTTAGGTCTTTCAACCATTTTGGATTTATTTTTGTGTATGGTGTAAAAAAGCAGTACATTTTCATTCTCCTGCATGTTGCTGTCCAGTTTCCCCAACATCATTTATTGAAGAGACTGTCTTCTTTCCATTGGATATCCTTTTTGCTTTGTTTAAGATGAATTGACCATATAGTTTTGGGTTCATTTCTTTTTTTTTTTTTCATTTTCTTTAATGTTTTATTTATTTCTAGGAGAGAGAGAGAGAGACAGAGTGAGCAGGGGAGGGTCAGAGAGAGAGGGAGTCACAGACTGAAACAGGCTCCAGGCTCTGAGCTGGCAGTCAGCACAGAGCCCGACGCGGGGCTCAAACCCACGAACCGCGAGATCATGACCTAAGTGAAAGTCAGACGCTTAACCGACTAAGCCACCCAGGCGCCCCAGTTTTGGGTTCATTTCTTGATTGTCTGTTCTGTTCTATTGATCTATGTGTTTGTTTTTGTGCCAGTGTCATACTCTCTTGATGACTACAGCTTTGTAATATAGCCTGAAGTCTGGAATTGTGATGCCTCCCACTTTGGTTTTCTTTTTCAGCATGATTTTGGCTATTTGGGGTATTTTCTGCTTCCAAAGAAAATTTTAGAATTGTTTGTTCTAGCTCTGTGAAGAATGTTGGTACTATTTTTACAAGGATTGCATTAAATGCATAGATTGCTTTGGGTAGTATTGACATTTTAACTATTTATTTTTCTTTTTTTTTTTTTTAAAGTTTGATTTTAATAATTTTTTTTAATGTTTTTATTTATTTCTAGGAGAGAGAGAGAGACAGCGTGAGCAGGGGAGGGTCAGAGAGAGAGGGAGTCACAGACTGAAACAGGCTCCAGGCTCTGAGCTGGCAGTCAGCACAGAGCCCGACGCGGGGCTCGAACCCACACCACGAGATCATGACCTAAGCGAAAGTCGGACGCCTAACCGACTAAGCCACCCAGGCGCCCCGACATTTTAACTATTTATTTTTCTAATCCATGAGCATGGGATGTTTTTCCATTTCTTTGTGTCTTCTTCAATTTCTTTCATACGTGTTCTATGGTTTTCAGCATGAATATCTTTTACCTCTGGTTAGCTTTATTCATAAGTATCTTATGGTTTTTGGTACAATTGTTAGTGTGATCAATTCCTTGATTTCTCTTTATGCTGCTTCATAATTAGAATATAGAAATGGAACTAATTTCTCTGTTGATTTCTATATCCTGTGACTTCACTAAATTTGTGTAATAGTTCTAGAAATTTTTTGGTGTAGCCTTCAGTTATTCCATGTAGAGTATCATGTCATCTGTGAAGAGTGAAAGTTTGACTTTTTCCTGGCTGAAAGTTTGACTTTTTCCTGGCTGATTTGGATGCCTTCTATTTCTTCTTGTTGTCTGATTGCTGAGGCTGGGATTTCCAGTACTATGCTGAACAATAGTGGTGACAGTGGACATCCCTGTCGTGTTCCTGAACTTAGGAGAAAGTTTCTCAGTTTTTCCCCATTGAGGATGACGTTAGCTTAGGCCTTTCATATATGGTCTCTATGATGTTTAGGTATATTCCTTCTAGTCCTACTTTCTTGAGGGTTTTTATGAAGAAAGTGTGCTATATTTTGTCAAATGCTTTTTCTGAATCTATTGGAAGGATCATATGGTTCTTATCCTTTCTTTTATTAATGTGGTATATCACATTAATTTTTTGTATTACTTTAAAGAAGTTTTGTCAGTCAGATAGTTGAAAAAATAAGCTTATGTTCTAGATTACGTTGTTTTCTATGCTACATGCTGAAATGAATTATTTTGTAAATATTTTATGGTAAGTGACCCATCAAGAAATTTCTTATAAAATTTTAAGGCTAATTATTAATTGCTCATGTTTAATTATTTATATTCAATGATTCATGATAATAATATAGTAAGGGATAGTCTCTTATTCATTCCAGGTGAACTCATAGGCATTTGGCACTTAATACTCAAGTATCCCTGTCATAAATGTGACTGAGTTTAAATAACTTACCCAACTTCCACACAGTTGGTAAGAAGCAGAATCATGCTTCAAAAACCAAGCCATTTGACTCCTGAGCCCATGGTTTTAAGCACTACCCTATGGAGCTTTCCCAAACTATACTGACTTAATACAGGATCATTTTACACAATAGGAAATTAAGGCTCAAAAATATATGACTTAGCTAAGAATAAGAAACTGTTAAATAATTTCTTTCTTTATCAGGGTACTTCCGTAGGTCGCAGGATCCCATTCTATAATTTTAAAATTCAGTATCCATTTATTTAACAAAATATTTTAATGATAAGAATTTAAACAAAATACTCATTATCATCTGCTTAGTGAAATGCAGTATGAGAGATGTGATTTAAGCATAAATATGACTAATAGCAAAATTTTCACCAAAGAACATATAGTTTAAGTTTACCATGAAATATGCAATGAGGTATCATAAGTTAAAGGGATTTAAAAAAATCACAGCACAGAGCCTAGAGTCAGCTTTGGATTCTGTGTCTCCCCTTCTCTCTGCCCTTCCCTGCTTACACTCTGTCTCTCCCTAGAAAATAAACTTAAAAAAAAAAAAAAAAGCTCCAGGGGTGCCTGGGTGGCTCAGTCGGTTAAGCCTCCAACTTCCACTCAGGTCATGATCTCATGGTTTGTGGACTCTAGCTCCGCGTCAGTTTCTGTGCTGACAGCTCAGAGCCTGGAACCTGCTCTGGATTCTGTGTCTCCCTCTCTCTCTCTGCCCCTCCCCCATTCATGCTCTATTTCTCTCTGTCTCAATAATTAATAAATGTAAAAAAAAAAAAGCCCCAGAATATAGGGGCACCTGGTGACTCAGTAAAGTGTCTGAGTCTTGGTTTCAGCTCAAGTCAGGATCTCATGGTTTGTGGGTTTCAGCCCTGCACTGGGCTCTGTGCTGCTGGTGCAAAGCCTGCTTGGGATTCTCTCTCTCTCTCTCCTCCTCCTCCACTCATTTGCTCTTTCTCTCTCTCTCTCTCAAAATACATAAACAAACTTTAAAAATTAAAAAAAAAATAAAAAAACAGAATCTAGCAATTCCCATTTCACTCACTGAGTCCACAGGAAAAGATTCATTAATAAGATTGCATTTTGCATCATAAATGACTACACGCTACCTCACATCCACACTCATACATGTTTGTCTGTGTTTCTCAATGCCTTCATTTATAAGTAACTAACTCAATATTTTGAGAGTAAAAGCAAAACATACTATTACCACAAAAATTATATGAAATTTCTTGGTATTGATATTACAGTCTTTCTTCAATGTCTCTTCTCCTACCTGGAAGGTACAGAAGACATCAGTCCAACACGTAAACAGACATCTTGCTGGCAATGAGTAGACAGTAACTCCCTTGAAAGCACCTCAAAATCTATTCTTGATTCTATTTTAACTTGGCTTATTGGAATATTCTACCTTTAGTCAACAGGTGAACAGGTTGACAAAGCTGCAATATTCTTAACGTTTCGAAAATGTATGCTTGTAATTCTGACTGTGAATTTGTCCACTCACTCCCCTCTGAGGTAACTGCTCATATACATGGGTCCAGGGAAGGGACTCTGGAGTGGGCTCCACAGTGGACATCTGGCTGAGGTTATGGTCTGAGTAGGAGTGTTGATTGGCCTGACAGCTAATAACCCTTGGAGGAAATTTTAACTATTTGCAGCTCTGTCTAGGATGTAGGATTGTTAATGTTTTGTTCTGTTTTTCAGCTCAGCCAAGTGGCCCCTCTGCCCATTACCAAAGCCACACAAACATTCACCCTCAGTAGACTGTTATTTGATAAGTTATGATAAAACATCTTGTTTTGATGTATTATCAAAGATCAATATTGAGGCCATTATAGCTTTAGAGGTTGAAAATAGGGTCCTTTTAGTGTTGAAAATACATATGTTGTTTTCTATCCATAGTCAAGGCATTCTTTCTTTTGTGGTTGTCTTTGTTATTTTCACTTTGCAAAAGCAAACGAATCCTTACGCACAATTTGGTTTGGATGTCAAGACTGATGATGCCACACACACACACACACACACACACACCAAACATGTATTAAAGGTTTATTCGGTACATAATTAAGGCATCTGGAGAAAACAAGGCAGGCCTCCAAAGAAGGTATGAAATGGCTAGAAAGCAAGAAAGAACACTGGCTGGAGTTTTCATTATGGTTAGGGACGAGGAGAATTCCCACACATAAGCAGAGACTTTGTGATTGAATTTCCTGCCTATGCTGAAGGAGGATCGATCAGCTTGTTCAGATGTGGGGAAGCAAGGAAGAGGGAAGGGTTTCTCAGCAGAGAAACATCAGAAAACATCTTATTACATTCTTTTATTATTTAAAATAATCCAGGGAAGTGTAAGTACTCTTGACGATGTCACCGCTGCTGGACATACAGGAGTGAACAATAAGGTGTTAGGAGAACTCAGAGTCAGGTGTTTTGATGAGAAGGGTTGTCCTAGTAAAATGGAAAGGAAAATTAGGCTCTCAGGTCCTTGGATAAATGGGCTTTTCTCTGGCCAGGACTCTTCTATAGGGAGCCTTCAGGGAAGCCCACCTGAGCAGACCAGACCCTGTCACACCCTTTCCTGTTTTAACACACCGCCTACCTCTTTATTTGAACTATCTAAAAATAACACAGGGGATGGAGAGAATTTGTAAAGTTAAAATTGATTCCACCCACACATTCCCCCTGAGACGTCATCACACGGATCCCAGCATGCCTTCTAAATCGTCCTTCTCAGTCATGGCAGAAGCTTAAGCTCTCGGGGCTGTCATCATCAGATGGATTTGTACCCCCACGCTCTTAGGCAGTCCATCCGTGGGGCCCCACCCCCAGTGCCTCTCTGAGGCTCCAAGATCATCCCTGTTTGCTCTCACACTCACCGTCTTTCATTTGCAAAATTCTCTTTGTTTTCTCTCTCCCCAGGTGAATTAGATCCTTTTCTCATTGAACTTAGCTAATTCCTGTGAATAGTACTTTTTTCTTAGAGCCCTAAAAAATGTCTTTCTATTTTCCTCTGCGTGACATCCTGTGCTCCATGTACCATAGGGCATAGGGACAATGTCCTGTTTGTTCTGTGATATTCCAGGTGACTGCGTGTATTCCCTGCTCATTCTCTCTCTCTCTATCTCTCACACACACACACACACACACACACACACACACACACACACACAGAAGCATATGCACCTGTGCCCATTTGCTACGCCCCCTAGTAAGCATGGTGTTTGCTGCATTAAAGATGGTAGTTTTGTGTAATGGAAATTGACTTAATATTTTAAAACTTTCTTTTGTCTTTCTATATTCCTGGTTTCTTAAAGTTCCTAATAATTAACTTTTATTTCTTACAAAATCAATCCATTTATATTCCATCAAAAATAGACATAGCACAAGCAAGCTAAATGATTCACTGTATTGTCCTTACGTGTGCTCTTGAAGCACACTGGGTGCAATTTTTCATTCTGCGGGGGTTTTTCTTTTTTCATTCTTTGAGTTTTGAACAAATGAATGGTCACAGGCACAATGAAAAGACAGATCGTCTTAAAACTTACTGAATCTTTAGACAATTCACGAGTCTTGTTGATTTATCCTTTGTGCTCTTTCCTGAGTTCAAAATGTAAAACTGCCTGGCCATGTTGGAAAACGTTTATTTTACCCTAATCCTATACTGTATATATAGCATGGTTCTATCTTTGTACAATCTGAGTCAAAAAGGCCTCCTGTTAAAATGATTATTAAATGTAGATGTGCCTTAGGTAAGACTATGACTGTTCCCAACGTGTTCCTGTGCACACATACTGACTATTCCAAGTGTAATCTGACGGCAGTGCTGTGATCACCATACATAGGAGTTAAAGAGTGGGACCTGCGGCTTGATGTCTCCTGTGCCGGGCACACAGCAGAAACATGTTTCACAGCCGCTGGAAGAAACCCTGGCTTGTGCACTGACACTGACGGGGATAAATACACCACTCCCAACTGCTTTGCCTCAGAAGCCATCAAGCAATTTTAAAATCAATTCGGTCTTTGACAGGGAGCCACTGCAGTTCCCATAGGGAAGCAGTGACATGCTGAGGCCATTTAGTGTGAATAAGAATCTGACAGCAGTATTTTGCTGAAGTGGAGCTTTGGTGGCATCTTCCCCCCTGAAAGATAATTTTAAAAAGGACGTGGTCATCGTGTAACGTAGAGGTTAAAACGGCAGAATCTATTGTCTCAACATCAGCAGAAGGGCCCGTGCTGATGCCTTCTATTGTTAATGCGGTGATAACATTAAATTCTTGTCCGCCATCTGCAATTGTGATTTGGAAGCCAAGGTTGATTCCAAACTAGCTGCCACGTGTTTGGCATAAGCCGAGTGACCACTGCCATTAAAGTTAGCAAAAAACAGGAAGCTTCAGGGAATGACATATATTAGGCAGCAAGTTTAATCTAACCATTCAGACACCATTGTCTATATCATTTATTATATATTGAATGATAATACTAAATCACTGCCTTTCATTTTTCGTATACTTTAAAAAAAATCCATATAAATTTTACTTGGATTTAAATTACCAGCGGGGTGCCTGGGTGGGTCAGTCAGTTAAGCGTCAGGCTTCCGCTCAGGTCATGATCTCATGGTTTGTGATGATCTGCAGGTTCGAGCCCTGCGTCGGGCTCTGTGCTGACAGCTAGCTCAGAGCCTGGAAACTGTCTTCGGATTCTGTGTCTCCCTCTCTCTCTGATCCTCCCCTGCTCATGCTGTCTCTATCTCTTTCTTAAAAATAAATAAAACATTAAATTAAAAAAATTACCAGCTATATATTTCATAATCAATATTCTCTGTTATGGCATTAAAACTACTGAATGATAGAAATCAACCTTACCTCCCCTAATGTTTGTATATCTAACATATTTTGGATACCCTTTCTTTCCCAGTTCTCAGAAGACCATTATATTTTATTCATAAATGAATGCAGTAATATTACAAGAGTAAAACCTTTTTTCTCTAAGTCTTTATAATCTTTGGTTTGCATTCTAAATGCTCTAAAACATTTTAGGATATAATTGAATTTTGCCAGCTATTTTTGATTTTGAATATAAATTACGTTTTCACTACACCAAACTAATGTTAATCAGTAGAATGGAATAAAGGTAAATGTGGAGTGAGAGAGAGAGAGTATGTGTACAGAGGGAGAGAGAGAGAAGAGATCTGGAAATAATTGGAAAGAAATATCTTTTAGTTTCAAAAACACACAAATCAAAAAACATCTTTGGATTCAATTTAGCTAACGCATATAGTCTATGCATAAATGATTTATTTTCTAACATTTCTGTCTCAATAAGGCAAATGGACTCTGGTGGGAAAAATTCACTGAAAATAATTTCTCTTTTGTCTATTTCTGCAAGTATAAAGCAGTGGCGTTATGACAGGGAAGATTGTTGTGGATGGTCACATGCTTAAATAAAAATGCCTGCAGGTAAAAGCAAGCTAAGACAGGCTTTTGTCAGTATACCTAATTAGAAGCCTACTTATTTTAAAACTATGAGTTCACTGAGACCACCCCTAAGAATATGTTATTTGTTATAATTCACAGCAACTCTGAAGAGTCCGTTTGGTTACAAATTGCTTCGTTAATTTTGGAAGACAAATATATTAGTTTGATCTTTTTATCGATATGATATATATTAATAAATAGTTTACACTAATAACCATTTCCAAGTATAAACTTCAGTGGCATTTAGTACATTCATTATGCGGTGCAAACCACCTATATCATATTTCAAAACATTTTCATCACCTCCCCTAATAACCATACCACTCAGCAGTCATTCTCTGTTTCATGCCTCTTCAAACCCAGGCAATCACCCATCCACTCTCTGTCTCTTTTCCTTTATGTGTTTTTAATATTTCATATAAATAGAATGATATAATATATGCCATTTTGTGTCTAGATTCTTTTATTTAGCTTAATGCCTTTGAGGTCCATCCATGTTGTAGCATATATCAGTACTTAATTCATTTAATGGCTGAGTAACATTCCATTGTAAGGATATGACACACGTTTATCCATTCACCTGTTGATGAATTTTTTCACCTTTTGGCTGTAGTCAGTAGTGCTGCACTGAGCACTGACATTCAACATATTTGAGCATCGTTTTCAATTAATTTGCTGTTTGATTGTTTGTATATCTTTTTTTTTTGGAGAAATATCTACTCAAGTATCTTGCCTATTTTTTGAATTGGATTGTTTGTCTTTTGGTTGTTGAGTTTTATGAGTTCTTTATATATTGTAGATACTAAACCCTTATCAGATAGCTGACTGGCAAACATTTTCTCCCAATTTAAAGACTGTCCTTTCACTTTCTTAATAATATCCTTTGATGCACAAAATGTTTTATTTAGTTTGGTTATTTTTAAGTAAGGTACAGTTTGTCTATGTTTTCTTTTGTGACATATGTTTTCGTTTTACTGTCTAAAAGCCACTGATAAAGCTACGATCTCAAGGATTTACTCCTGAGTTTTCTTGTAAGAATTGCATGGTTTTAGCTCTTACATTTTGGTATTTGAACCATTTTGAGATGATTTGTGTTTATTGTGTGAGGTATAGGTCCAACTTCATTCACTGGCAGGTCAAAATCCTGTTGGTTCAGCACATATGTTGATGAGATCATATCATTTTTAGTTCATTGAATGGTCTTGGATCCCTTTGGAAAATGATTTGGCCATACATGTATGAGTTCATTTCTGGACTATCAACTCTATTCCATTAGTCTATTTGTCTATCCTTATGTTAGCACCCTTTGTTTTGGTTATGATAGCTTGGTAGCAAGTTTTGAAATTAGAAGATGAGAGTCCTCCAAATTTGTTCTTTTCCAAGACTGTTTGGTTATTTAGGGCTCCTTGAAATATCATATGAATTAGTGATTGACTTTTTCATTTCTGCATAAAAGTCACTAGAATCTTTTTTTAAAAAATGTTTTTATTTATTTCTGAGAGAGAGAGAGAGACAGCGTGAGCAGGGGAGGGTCAGAGAGAGAGAGGGAGACACAGAATCTGAAACAGGCTCAAGGATCTGAGCCAACAGCACAGAGCCCCATGCCGGGCTGAAACCCATGAAGCGTGAGATCATGACCTGAGCTGAAGTTGGACGCTTAACCAACTGAGCCACCCAGGCACCCCAGGTTACTAGAATCTTAATAGGGATTTCATGGAGTCAAACCATTCTAGGTAGTACTGTCATCTTAATAATATTAAGTATTATAATCCATGAACATGGGATGCCCTTCCACTTATTTGAATATTATTTACTCTCTTTCAGAAACACTTTGTAGGTTTCAATGTAGAAATCCTTTACTCCCTTGGTGAAGTTTATTCCTAGGTATTTTATGTTTGGGATGTTATTGAAGATGAAATTGTTTTCTTAGATTCCGTTTCAGAAAATTTATTGTTAGTGGATTGAAACAGGAGGAAATTACATTCATCATAATTCAGAGACAACTTTTACATCTAAGTATGTTATGTCTTAGCAATATTTAAATTCTCAGGTTTAAGGATCATTTGGAACTCTAACTCCAGAGGTTTTTGGGTAGTGTTCAATGATTGATACACCTTCTTTGGGAGCCTAAGAAAGGAAGGCTACTGCCCAATTAGATTTTGAAGACAATACTGTTATGGTCCTGAGATTCAGTGAGTACCTCAAGGCTCATGTCAAGTTTACAGAGTGAAGGTGCAAACTGACAGCATTCTCCTCGTCTGCCCTGAAAACTGTGTGTGTGTATGTGTGTGTGTGTGTGAGTGTGTGTGTGTGTGTGTGTGTGTCTAGCAGAAATCTATCTGTACCACCCTGAAAAGATTATTTCATTTAAAGTTTACTCCCTAAATTCTGTTTAAAAAGCATACAACTTAATCTCTACTGTTTTGTTATCAAATATAAACCCATAGTGCTAGTGGAAAGTAGAAAATAAATAAGAACATATAGTCTTATAACATGACTGAGGGAAAAGAATGTGGATTAAGGATGAAGTGTCAATGTTTACTTTTAATTTTCTTTCAGAATATCCAGAATTGTCATTTAAAATTTGCTGAATTATTCATGCTATTCTCATTCTACTTATTTACTGTTCCAGTATTATCTTCATTATAATACATTATTTTGGAGATGTTACTATTTCTACACATGGGGCCTAGTAGATGTATTTTTCTTCATTTTTAGTACATTTCTGTTTATGCTTACAACAATCTCAAAGAAAATGTTTTTCATTGTCATAGGGAATAAATCAAGAATTTCAGTTTTTGTATGTACAAGCTACAAATTTATTACAGGAAAGAAAATACATTAGTCTCATGATATTTGGCTTCAATATTTTGTGTGTGTACCAATCCACTCTGGATGTTCATAATCACATAACCCAAAATATAACTGGAGAGAAAATGATTTTATATTTAGTTTTACCCTGAGTATATATATGCCTTACTATACTCTGTATTTAGAATCATACCCACTAATGTCTATATACAGTAATGACTACTGGAAAGATAATACAAGTGATCAGTTACTTAAGGATTAAAATACATCAGACATACTTTGCAGTTTTAGTATATAATAAGTTGACTATTTCTTAAAATACAAATTAAGGCTTTTACTTATGTTTAATTTGCTATGTCACAGATATTTTTATCTACTTAAAGCAAATGAGATGTAGGTATTTATCTAGAGTAATACTTTATCTAACAATATGATATTAAAAGTTAATCAACTGAAACAAAAGGCAAATCTAGAGGTGAGCTGACGAATTTCCTCTGCAACATGGAAAACAAATGCTAATTATTTCACAAGTGTTATTGTGTAAGAAAGGGAGAGCATAAAGGTCCCTGTATTAAAGGAGAGAATGTATTCTCCTGGAGTCAACTCTTCGGTTGAGTGTTTCAGGGTGGAGAGGTTTTGTAAAGATAATTTTTTATTCACATCTTCCTTATATTTGCTTATTTTTCACCCAGAGGAAGGTTTGATTTACTGTTTGGTCAGACAGGAAGAGAGGAATCTCAACTGGCTTATGCAAACCGAGCCATTCAAAATAATATACTTTTGAAATAATAATCCCTACAACACTCAGCCCCTTCCATAAATGTATCTCTTAAAATGCCTCAGACGTGAAAAGGAGTTTTATATACCTAAAAAACAACCATAGCTGAGAGAAACTCATTACAGGGACAGAAATGGACTGAATAGAAGACCTAATTCTGTGAAAGGGGTTGGTGGGACAGGACTTTGCTCTCCTGTACTTTTTCCTTCCCAATCTACATCCTTGGCATATCTAGTCCTATCTATTTCTTCATATCTAGTCAGAAAATAACACTCTGGGTTGGGAGTAGGTGAAGCACGTATAAGTGAGCTCTTTATCCCTGGAAATCTCTTCTGAATCCCTTTCACAATATACCCCCTCTTCCTTGTCAGGGTGAAAGGATTCTCAAGGGAGTGCCCAAAGGAGAACAGAAACATTTCTGGAGGAGCGATGCTGCCTGTCAGATCCAAGGCCAGATATTGTTCACCTGAAGTTACATCAGTCAACTATTTAATATCAAAAGTTGGCTTCATAGCTGATATCCATTACAGAGAATGTGATGTAAAGAAATAAAAAAGAAACACTTAGAAAATAAGTACTATAGAAGAGAGGCAACAGACAGATAAAAGAGAATTAAAGGAGCAGGGATACAATCTCAGAATTAATTTATCATAAGGATAGATATTCTCAGAAAGTTGTATATTCAAAAGGCAATATTGGAGACATTAACCATATGGATTCATTGAGTGCAATGGCCAAGAATTCTTGAGATATTTTATAGTGCAAAAAAAGGAGTTTTTATTATAGTGCAGGGACAGGACCTCTGGGCAGAAAGAGCTGCATTGTGATTGTAAGGAGTGAATGGTTATACAGAGTTTTCTCTCCTATGTCGGTGAAGGTGTTGTTAGGGCTCCAGGAAATTGAGTCTATAGGTCTTGGAGGTCTGATTATTAGTTAAGATTATGTTTTTCTTGGAAATCATTAAGACAGTTACAAACTATTGAGGGACTTCCTGTATTGATTGACTGCCATCTTTACCTGTTGACCATTTGTTTCCCCCTACCTTTGATCTTTGACAGTCATAAGTGCCTGACGAATGTTACATGGAGTCCACCTCAAGAGGGGGTTGTAGCTGTCAGCTATTTTGCCCTCAACTTGCCTTTTGCTTTCCTGTCAATTATCAAGGATCAATAAATCTTTTTAAAAAGAACAAATTGAAGGTGATATAAATTATCAGAATAAATGCTAAAAAGGAGAATAGAAAACATCTAGAAATATTATGCTAAAATATAAAGGCATCCATGACAATAAAAAAATCAATAGATTCTGAAAGAGACAAAGATACCAAGAGACCATTGGAAACAGTCTTTAGGCATATAAAGCTTTAAAAACTTTTGACAGGAAGAAAACTGAAAACACCCTTTGATGAAATAATCTAATAGTAACAAGTAGAACTCTCACGGATGCACTAGTTTATATTGGTAGCAAAAGATGATTAAATAATCTAATTATCTCATAAAGAAAGCAATGGCCACAAAAGGAAAATGACAACATCATGCAGAAAGAAGATGGGGGGAGTAGAAGAAGACAGAAGAGATACAAAGTGTACTATGGTAGTTGCTTCTTTGGGGTGGCTGAGTGTCTTCAGTGGACTGTAGATGCAGTCACAGAAGACTGAGGTGATGACTGTAGCCCAGGAAAGATCACCTGCAGATACAGGCATCACTGAGCAAGAGGGGAGTTTAGAACAAAAAGTGGAGGAGAGGCTGAGTGACTGTAGATGGCCAAGAACAACCAGCAATGGGGGTTGCAGCTTGTCTCAAAAACCTACATCTTCTAAGTCCCCCTTCAGAAAGAGAGACCAACTCTATGAATGTGTGTGAAAAAGTAGATCCATGTATTGAGCCAGAAGTTTCCTGCAAAAAATAATTTGCCAATCAGCTGTGATGAGTCCTATTACTTAGCCTCCAGCTAAGGACCTTTATTATCTACTGAAGCATTTGAGCCCAGACCCTTCTCTTCCTGGTTAACCTCAGCCACTATCTGAGCATGGTTCACACTAAAGTTAATTTTAGAGACAAACCTAAAGGTATGATCCAAACCCTCACTCTTCAGGGATCTGCATGCCTGGTAACCAGAACTTCCTTACATTAGGATTGCTGTGCATGTCCAATCACAGTCACTCTGAGGCAAGGGAGGTTTAGAGATGCCAAAGAGGTTCTATATTCCACATATAGTCCTACTGCCTTCCTATGTAGGAGCAATCTAGCCTCTCCTAGTGACCAGAGTCAGTTACCCCAGCTAGGATGGTGAATCCCCTCCATGTCAGCTGGTCCTAGGATGCCACAAATCAAAATACTTAGTTGATGCTTGATGGATTTCCATGCCCTCTTCAACATAGAAGCACTGTTCTTTTTATTTTATTATTTTATTTATTTTATTTTATTATTTTTATTATTTTGTTTTATTTTATTGAGAGAGAGATAGTGTGAGCAAGGGAGGGGGCAGAAGGAAAGAGAGAGAACCTTAAGCAGGCTCCATGCTCAACTCAGAGCTGCATTCCACAACCCTGGGATCATGACCTGAGCCAAAATCAAGAGTTGGACACTCAACAAACTGAGCCACCTAGGCACCCTGCACTATCCTTAAATGTGAAATGTGTTGCCTTCATCACAAAAGAGGCTTAACAGGGAACATCATATGTCCTTCTTTGTGATGCAAAGAAAAGATGCAAAAGTCAGGGGGGAATGTCCCAGTATTCACCTGCCTACAAGAATCCTAAAAATATTCCCAAAGTGGGTGGTCCCTGGATATTTGTAGGGTTTATTCCCAGAATCTGGGGCACATATGTCTTTTCTTTCTTTCTTTCTTTCTTTCTTTCTTTCTTTCTTTCTTTCTTTCTTTCTTTCTTTCTTTCTTTCTTTCTTTCTTTCTTCTTTTCTCTTCCTTCCTTCCTTCCTTCCTTCCTTCCTTCCTTTCCTTCCTTTCTTTTTTGATTCCTACCAATCCCTCCAGAAAGACACCTCTTTTAGTCACCCTGCCCAATCAAGAAGATGCTCTCAATATAATAAATCAATGCAATGCTATGAGAGCCATCCTGACTGAGCTGGAGAGTTTAAGCAGTATCAGGCAAAGCTGTAAGTGTATATTTTGTCTGTTCCCTGTGAATGCAAACCATTTCTGCTTTTCTATTCTAATTGGTATAGGAAAAAATACATTTCCCCAATCAAGTGATCACAAACCATGAACCTGAGGCCATATTAATTTTATCTCACAAAGGTTCCCCATTCAGTGCTACAGCTGCAATTGTTCCCAGTACTTGGTTGAACTTGAGGTAGATTCTAGCCATTCTTCAGGATTCAAGAGCCAAGAGGTTCATTAAATGCAGATATAGTAGGATCATTACCTCTGCATCCTCTTCCCACTTTCCTTTGCTACCATCTGGTCTGTACCATGCCCAGAAGCTTTCCCTGATTGCTACTGCTTTTTCTCCCTTTCACCATTCAGAAGAGTTAATACCAATACATCTGTTATACGTCTGACTCTCTTTGACATCTGCATTCCAGAGGGCACAGATGACAATGTAGGCACTAAAGAGGTCGAAGACGTAAGCAGTAATATGAGACATTAAGATTAGCTCACTCCCCATCTCGTTAGGAGAATCATGTTGAGTGGTATGTGGAATGTTAATATCACAGAAGGCAATATGATATGTGACAAACTCCTTGAGCTTGGTGTTTGGACCCTGAATGGCTGCATTTTGGATAGTTGGTAATCCTGAATTAAACCTCAGTCCTTAGTGGAAGTGACTCAAATTAAGTCATCTGACTCATAAAATTCTGAATCATGGATATTGGATTCATATAATTGTATATGGTACTACTTTTTTCTTCCAAATACAATAGCGGTGAAAATCTTGAAAATAATGATAGAATGATAGAGAAAGACATGAAGATAATATTTTATCTCATTACTATGTGGTAAATTAATGGGTATTATTTTAATTTATTAAGTTATATATCTGTTTCCTGTATTGCGTTACATTTCTTCAAAACCAAGTTTTCAAATAGCAATAAATAAAGAAATGTGGAAGAAAATAATATACATCTTCCCAAGTGCCTATGTATGATTCATAAAGATAAATTGTATACTTGCCCAACAGAAAGTTCTCAATAAACCCCCCAAAACTAAACATCCAAAACAATCTTGCATCCAAAAAGAAAGAGAGAATTAAAACTGAAACATAAATTTAGAAGCAACAGGTAATTTCATTTTGAACTTTAAAAGCTCTGCATAAAATAAACAAAAAAGCAGAAAAATTTCAAGTCTATTGGGAAATACAAACTGGGAATCATGACTTAAAATAATAATGAAAAGTCCTCATATTAGAATCCATTGGTAGAACTAAAGCAATGTTCAGAAATAAGGAACTTGAAACACTATGTCATTATATATGTGCGTGTATATATATATATAGTTTTAGATACTTTTTTATAAAAATACATGAATTATTCATCTGAAGATAGAAAATATTTAAAAAGCTCTTAGAAAGCAGAAGTAAATAAGAAGCAAAGATAAAAAAAGTAATTAATGAGTTAGAAAGTAGAAATACCATAGACCATATGTAGAATTGTAAAAGTTTGCCTCTGGGGGAAATCAGTGTAAGACATATAGTTCTCAATGATCTAATTTGGAGATACAAAAAGAAGTATAAACACACAAAATAAGAAGTAGCAATGGAGAAATGAACATCCAAATGGAATAACTTTTGAACAAAATTCAGCTCTGCACTGATCTATGCAAATACTTACAATATAACTTTTACCAAAACTAATCTTGGATGAAATAGAAAACTCTAAATAGATCAATTTCCATTCATAGGATAGAGAATCTTTTCTAACACATCTGCAAATTCCAAGCTCAAACAGTTCCTCAAAGAAATTTTTCCAAAGTCTTAAAAAAAGAATATTACAATCTTAATTAAATTATTTCATATCATAAGAAAATAAGAAAAATAATTTAATGAAGTAAATATAACACCATTACTAAATTATTTAAAATTTGGATTAAGAGGTATCCAATCAATCATGTTTAGATATTAAGGAAACCTCAGCAATGTATAAATACTGTTCCAGAAATCCTAAGAAAATATTTGCAAATAGAATCCAATGTCATAATCAAAAGGTAATACATCATATTCAAGTAGAACTCTTTGTAAGAACGTATATATAGTATACTGATGGGGAAACTATTAATATAATGAAGCATTTTATTTTTAAGGGGGCATGTATCTCCATATATGATGATAACAAAGAATAATAGAGGAATGGAAAATGGTTACTTCTTTAACAATTTTTTAAAATGTTTTTGAGAGAGACGGAGAAAGAAGCAAAGCACAGGTGGGGAAGGGGCAGGGTGACATGGAGACACAGAATCTGAACCAGGCTCCAGGCTCTGAGCTGTCAGCACAAAGCCCAATGAGGGTCTCAAACCCAGGAGCTGTGAGGTCATGGCCTGTGGGGCTCAAACCCAGTTGCTGTGAGGTCATGGCCTGATCCAAAGTCCAATGCTTAACCAACTGAGCTATCCAGGCACCCCTACCAAGTTTTATGAATATAAAAAAATATAAATATCCCCAATCCCCCGACTTCTCTATATAGGAAATATTGAACATGTTCTTTGTATGTTCAGGAACAAGAAATCACACTTATGACCATCACAAGTATTTAAAAAATTTTTTAAAATTCATCTGTATTTATTTTAAGAGATAGGGAGAATGTGTGTGTGCATGCAAGCAGCGGAGGGGGAAGAAGGGACGAGAGAGAATCCCAAGCAGGCTCCACACTGTCAGCAGAGAGCCCCATGCAGGGGTATATAACATGAACCTTGAGTTCATGATCTGAGCAGAGATTGAGAGTCTGATGCTAAGGAACTGAGCCACTCAGGCACCCCACAAGTATTTAACATTTAATTTGCTGTTCATGTTGACATCAGTAGATAGGAATTTGAAAACAAATGGCAGACACAATGATCAACTTGAAAACTGTAAGCAATAAGAAAAGTCTTAATTAGCAAGATATAATATTAGTATACAGACAAAGATTTTATTTAAACCAACAAAAGGCAGAATACATAAAATACTAAAGAATGACTTTAACAAATGTCTGAAATGTAATCATAAATCTCAAGATACTTGTGAAAGTCTCAAGGGTACATTAGAGTAAATGTGAAATTATGTGTTTTTGAAGTGAGAAACTCAATATCATAAAAATATCTCCAAGTTAATGTATAAATTTAAAGCAATTCGAATAAAGATATGGTCTGGTTTTCTTTACTGGAATTATATAAGAAGTTTCTAAAATCTAAATATAAATGTTAATGAACAATAATAAGTTGAAACTTTCTAAACGCAGAGCAATTGAGTCTAGACCATCAGATAAAAACTGTCCTAAAACTTTAATAATTACAATAATGTGGTATTGGATTATAAATAGGCAAAGAACAAAATACATAATTCTGAAAAAAATTACATACACAGAAATTTAAAACATGATAAATGTGATGTCTATAGCCTGAAGTGTGTGAAATGGACTTGTGATAAACAGTAAAAGCACAGCTGAGCAATCATTTAAAAAAAAATCAAAGTTGCGTCCATTCCATACATGATGCAACAAAAACTTCAAATGCATTGAAGACTGAATTGTAGAAAGGATTTCATAAATGTTCCAGAAGAAAATATTGATGATTTGAAAGGAAATTTGAAATTAAGAAAACTGATTTTTTATTTAATTAAAAGTATTTGACGGAGAAAAATCTGAACATATGGTACAGTCTTATCCATAGTGAGCCAATAATATGTCACAAATCATTCAGGGGTACATGTAAACAGGTCAAAAGAAAGAGCCCCACATAAAGCTGCAAATATATGTTCATCAAAATTCATAAGGCCAGTGGCACCTGGGTGGCTGATTCGGTTAAGTGTTGGACTTTGGCTCAGGTCATGATCTTATGGTTGGTAAGTTCGAGCCTTACATTGGCTTTTCTGCTATTAGCATGAAGCCTGCTTCAGATCCTCTATCTCCCTCACACCCCTCCCCCACTTGTGCACATGCTCTTGCTCTCTCTCTCAAAAATAAATAAACATTAAAAAATTTTAAAAATTTTCATAAGGCCATTTATCATGAGTATTACAATTACATAATGACCAGAATTAGAGCAATGAAATATGAGATCAAACTTTCCCTGCTTTATGAGTCATAATATCAAAAAAGTATGACTTAAAAAAATTCTATTATATACTTGACTCTTGAGGAACACGAGGTTAAATTGCCTGGGTTCACTTACAGGCAATCTTTGTTGATAAAGACATATCTTTTCTTTTCCTAATGACTTTATAACATTTTCATTTCTCTGCTTCACTTTATTGTGAAAATATATGATCTATACAACATACTAAATATGTGTTAATTGACTATTTACATTATTAGTAAAACTTCTGGTTGAAAGTGGGCTATTGGTAGTTAATGTTTTGGGGAATCAAAAGTTATACATAGAAATTCAACTGCATGAGGTTTGGCACCCCTCAGTCCTTGCATCATTCAAGGGTCAACTTTGTTGTTTCATGTTCTTTGTCATTTCATTTAGATACAGCTTTATCTACTCTTAGTCACATTATATATTAAAATTATCTTCAAATATTTGTAGTTTTTATATTAATTACTTATATTTTGGTTCAAAGTTAAACTTTGCTATCTATGAGTTCAGATAAGAGAATGCAACTATGTTGTGGAAAAAACACCTGGCTGCTATTGAAGTCTTGGAGCATTTTCAAATATATGTGAAATACTGTATATCAGGGTAAAAATATATGGGAGGATAAAAGAACCACCACTTATATTTTTCAAGGTATGAGTCGATCTGCAGAGAAAGGGCTTTTCATTTTAATTTAGACACATACTATTGCAACAAGAACAAAGTGCCATCTCCCCCACAATCCCCGCCCTTCCCCCTGGAAGACAATATTCTGTTGTTGGTTTGGCTGGAATATTCAGTCTGACAGGGTCAGGGCCCCTGGGGTGGAGGAGAGGACAAAGCAAAACTGGAGCAGGAAATTGCCTCCATGACTCAGCAGCTGCTTGAAAAACTCGAACCAGTCACTAGCTGCGAGAATCATCCCCTACCCACTCTCACCCACCTACTCACTGGCCCTGCTTGCAGGACTCTTATTAAACTGTGATTCAAAGTCTATTGATAAATCTGCGACCTTAAAAGAAAATAAAGGAAGTCCTACAAGACTAGCTATTGGGGAACTTAAAAAGTCAGAGGAAAAACAAAATCTGAATAAAATATTTGTGGTTCATATCACAATGACTAGTGTGTGTGCATATTTATACATGCACATATAAGTGTATATATATACATGTATAGATATAATATACATAGTATAGACATGTACAGATATGTAAGTGATGCATATAGCAAACATCAGCTTGCTACTCATTGAGGAGAAAAGTTAAATGTCAAAGTGGTATATGTACAAAATGAATTAATCATCAATGATTATAAAATTAAGAGGTTGGCAACAACCTCTATAAAAAACTGAATAAAACTTGTAATTTGGGAGAAAAAAGCAGATCTGAACATATGGAAGTGATAACACCTTCAGATTGTATTGATAAGTGACAAAAGTAACATATAGCATAATGTATATTGTATGCTACCATATGCATAAAGACTGATAGCATGACTAGACAAAGTTTGGTAATAAGACATCTTAGGTATAATTTGTCATAACCTTTTGATTTTTGAAAATTGAAATATTTTATTAATTTAGACATATAAATTTAAAAAGAAAAAGAAGAGAAAGGGAGAAAAGTCTGAAAACATAAAATTAAAGATGAATAACAATAGGCAAAACAGGTATATAGAAACAGAGACCATCATGAACTACTGTTTACTTACTAATAAATTAGGAAATTTAAATAAAAGTGCTGGAAAATTCTGAAAGAAATTTCTGGAAAATTCTCAGTGATAATGGGAAACACATAAATGATAAAATGCAAGTGTTATTAAATAAGACATATGAAATGTACCATGTGTGGTGTGTGTGTGTGTGTGTGTGTGTGTGGTGTGTCTCTGTGTGTGTGTGTATGACATATGGCTTTATGGGTAAGTTATGAAAATATGTCAAGAAACCAAAAAGTTTTTTCTTAGGAAAGTTTTCTTCAAAAATTAAAAAGGGAGTGAGATGACCAGTTCATTCTGCGTGTTAAAAATTAAACTTGATGTGGTAGTTACTTTTATGTATCAACTCATCTACACATCGGGGTGCCCAGATATTTGGTTAAACATTATTTCTGGGTATTTGAGGATGTTTCTGGATGAAATTAGCATTTTAATCAGTGGACTCAGTAAAGCAGTTTGCCATCTCCTGTGTGAGTGAACGTCATCCAATCCAGTGAGGCTTAAAGAGAATAACATTTCGGGGAAAGGGAGAATCTGGCCCTAAGGGCCAACACCAATCTTCTGCTCTCCACACTACTAGTTCTCAGGATTTCAGATTTAGACTAGAATCTACATCCACCTCTCCCCTGGTTCTCAGGTCTTTGATACAGACTGAATTAGACCATCCACGTTTTTGGGTCTCCCAGCTCACAGATGTCTTAGTCTCTAAAATTACACAAGACAATTCCTCATAATAAGTCTCCTTTTATATGTACATATACATAGTGTATCTGTTTCTCTGGAGATTCTGTGACTAATGCACTTGATTTCCAAAATGAATAACAACAGTATGAGAAAATAAAATATATACCTGTTTTAATTATAATTGTTGACACAATATCTTTAGGAAAATAGTAGATTCACATATATTTGAAAATGCTCCAAGACTTCAATAGCAGCCAGGTGTTTTTTCCACAACATAGTTGCATTCTCTTATCTGAACTCATAGATAGCAAAGTTTAACTTTGAACCAAAATATAAGTAATTAATATAAAAACTACAAATATTTGAAGATAATTTTAATATATAATGTGACTAAGAGTAGATAAAGCTGTATCTAAATGAAATGACAAAGAACATGAAACAACAAAGTTGACCCTTGAATGATGCAAGGACTGAGGGGTGCCAAACCTCATGCAGTTGAATTTCTATGTATAACTTTTGATTCCCCAAAACATTAACTACCAATAGCCCACTTTCAACCAGAAGTTTTACTAATAATGTAGTCAATTAACACATATTTAGTATGTTGTATAGATCATATATTATATTTTCACAGTAAAGTGAAATAGATTGAGCATCCGACTCTTGATTTCAGCTTAGGTCATGATCTCGCAGTTGTAGGATTAAGCCCTGTATGGTGCTTTGTACTGCCTGGAGCTTGCTTAAGATTCTCTCTCTCCCTCTCCCTCTGCCCCTTTTCTGCGTGCTCGCTCTCTCTCAAAAACAACAACAGCAATAAAATCAAATAGTAGATCAATAGGTAGGTTTGTGTATTTACAAAAGAAATTATCACAGTCAAGTGTAGTATATCCCAAGAAGGCAGAATTGCTCTATCAGAAAATCTATCAGAGATATGTGTCAGTTAAACTTTAGACAAAGCTTTCTACTTTGCTTATGAAAATGTATGTTTAGTTCAGTGAATTAAGGCATATCTTGCTATAGGTTGAGGTTCCAAGAATAGTTGTCAGAGCAACATCCTACAATTAGTCCTCTGAGTAAATAGCTACCCCTACCATAATCGTGAGACTGGGGAGCCAGGAAGTCTAGCTGCTGAGTCAAAATGACCCTGCCTCAGTCACAATACGGAGGGAAGACGGTAGCTGACGGAATGGCCGCCGCGCCTCCACTGTGACCTATGCACACAGATTCCAGGAGCTGCTCTGCTGCCTGACGGCCACAAAGGTGGGAAGCAGATGCCTCTGGTTCCACTGCCGCCTTCCAGTCCTACGCTTGCTTCATACATCAGATGGTGCGAACCCTGTCACTTGCAGGGCAAAACCATGAGCTCCACTGCAAGACATAAGGGTGTCGAACTGGAGTTGAGGGAGCCAATGATTAATATACGCCCTCAGCCAGGCTTTAATAAGTCAATTTGTATAAACAAAACTCACATTATATTCAAACTTCTGAAATACAATAATAATGAATCTTCACCTAATATGATGCAACTACCCATTTAACAACAACCAAGCATATGAATCAAAAATTCTGGTGCTTCCCTAAAGGAGAGTCACACAATCTCTCTCATCAATAGTGTTCATTTCTGTATAATATCCTATTCTTCTTAAGTATAGTAACTTGAGATCCTTTCTGTTGCCTCCTGGGTCAACTGGTTCCACTCTTGACACCTGCCTGGTGTCACATTCACACACGGTCCAGCAGGCCATTTTTGTTTTTATTGCTTTGCATATGCATGTGTTTATACATGAAGAAACAATCGAACACAACAAAAGCTCCTTTCTTGATTATAACACATGTCCCTTTTTAATTATTTGTGATTATTCTTTCTAATGTCCACACATTCGAAGATTCCTCCTGCTATCTGCAGCAAAATGTATCCACTATTCACGGGAGCCTGAGTTTCAATTACCACGACTCTTTCTCTTTTTTCTATTAATGATATATCCCTGGACTTCATAGGAAGTCATGCTAGATATTTTCTTCTGTTATATTTTTCAGATAACAGGGTCTTTTGCAGTCCATAGGAGGCTTTATAAGCCTAGTTTCCACTATTTGGACTTGCTATGGCAGATTATATCATTTTCCTTTATTTATTCCCTCCTGGCTTGTTCCCTTGCAAAGTAAGAAATTGTGCAGACTGTATTTCCCCATACACTGATATTTGGCTCAACAATGGGAATTTTTTGGTCAATGGAATTGGTAAAGAAATTTCAGTCTTACTAGTTCTGAGCCAAGACTTGAGGTTACTCATGTTGCTGCCTCTCCTCCTGCCCTTCTGTGACCCACAATGAGAAGAACAGACAGAAACTGTCCGTAGATCCACAGATGATGTGAGCCAATATGGAGCTGATGTAAATGGGATTCTAAGACTAAAGCCCAGGCCAACTGATTGCAGGCCTGAAACAAAGCTTCTCCACCAAATCCACAGAAGAGTGAAAAGAAAAAATACTTTCAAGGTGTTTTGTTATGCAGCCTGATTTTAGCAGAAACTGAGTCATAGACTTGGATAAGCAAAATCTTGTATTGTATTCCAATCTTCACTTGGAAATTTAGGCAGGAACTACCTTTTCAGGTGCAAATCTACACTTAACTGTGATAATAAATAGCTCCTGTCTAGATTATCAGAAGTCGTTGTTGTTTTTGGAAATAGTAAATCTCAGTAGCATAAGTCAAGTTGTAGGAGAAGTAATTTGAAAGAAAGTTGTCCTAAATCACAATCATGTTGTGCATTTGATTGGGTCACTTTCTCCTAAATCTGTCATCAGTCCTTAAAACTGTATCCACACAATGATTATGCACAAACTAGGACTAGCTTTCTTTCTACCATCAGTGATATTCTGCTATTTCAAAGAATCTTGGTTCTTTCAAATCCAGGATCATGCAGCAACAAAAATGGAGTTTATTCATAAAGAAATGAGAGATGGACAGGTCAGGATAGTGGTGAAAAGTCTTTTCTTTCCCCCCATAAAGTCTGGTTTGTCACAAAGAAGTCATTTATTTGTATTTTTAAGGTCGAAATGGTCTGAATCAAACTGGGTAACATTCTTGAAAGGTTTACAATTTAATTTATTCATTTGATTATTTTTCCAGAACATTTCTGTATGTTCTGATCAAGTTCACTAGCAATTTTCATCCTTAGTTATAGGGCAGTGTACACTTTTCCTCAGTGAGTGGATTTCTTCAGAAGTGTAAGTGGTGGTCTGACTTAGTAAATTTATCTCTAATAAGATTTTAGGGAACTAATTAAGTTGGTAAATGATAAGGATAAATGAAACCTGCTAATGACAGGTGTGCAGGCTACCATTCTTGGTACTAATTAGCTTTGCAACACAATGTATGTAAAACATCAGTTCTTGGAGACATCAGTCTGGCCAGCCAGAGTATTTGGTGTCAATCAGCCACTTGCAGTCAGAACAACCCTTAACATCACTTGACTGAAGGCATCTGTATCTAGGAAAATAGAGCACTAAGAAAGAAATGTAAGCAACAAGAAGCTATCAAGCGAGTATGTTTTCAGGGCATTGATACAGCACAGGAAAATAATTCAGCAGACTTCCATTTTATCAGAAAAGAATGAATCTGCCAATTTGGAATCCATTGTCCTGAAGGAAAATAGTCAAACAGAAAGTCACTATTTATTAGAAGGATGAGTTCTGTTTAGTTTTATTTATGTAATGCTATACCCACCATGTCTTGATATTTTTAACCAGGACTCAGTTGGCCAAAAGGAGCTGATAGTCAAGATTAGTAAGGGGTCTGGAAATATTTTTCAGATATATCGATGATAAGATTTTACATTATATCCAAGTTGGAGCAGCTTGCAACATAGCTATTAAAATTTAGGATATTATATAGAATGAGAATTGATGAAGATAATCCACTGGGTTTTCCTACTTAAGATTTTGTGTGGCTCAGAGGAGTATTCCCTGTTGAGAGTTTTCTCTCTTTCTCCTTAGGACAAAGGAGATTGCCTGGAGGAACTAAATGGCGTATTCATTACCTAACATATATTTTATCATTTACTCTCTTATTCTTCTGCATCTATACTCTGTGATGATAGAAAGAATGAACAGGATTGAGTACCTATGAAATTTGTGGCTTATAAACTTTACACAGAAATGTGCCTAAACTACCTTATGTGGGGGATACATTCCCTTTCTACAAAGACTCTAGACAATTTGGCAGGGTGGGGGTGGTGAACCTGGATGCAGATATTTTTATTTTTTCACAATGTAGATTAATTATCCTTATGTGCATTTACTGATATGTATTTTCACACTGGAACAAGGAGATGGTACTTTAGATTGCACTTGTAGTATTCAAACTTGACAAGTCCTTTTTTTTTTTTTTTTTTTTTGTTGGCCCAGAACAGCTTTTGTGAGTGTGTGACAAAACCATTTAAAACAATGCATTGTCTAGTGTCTCTACTGCTTACAGTATTGTTAGACATACACACAAAGTCCATGAACCATTTTCAGATTTATTGACTTTCTCATATTGACAGTTCCTCCCTTCATTCTGATGGTCCCATATTCTTTTTTTTTTTTTTTTTAATTTAAGAATGCCAAATTAAGGGTCATAAATTCTGACTCGGTATCTTCCCCGATTTTTGACTGACAGCTTACACCATGATCAGTCATCTGCCTCAGTCTGCACAGGATCTCTGCACCTCTGCTATGCTCACTAAAATGATTTAAAATTGCTTTTGAACTTTGGGGTGGAGGCCATGGACAAATATGGCCCTGAAGAGCATTTTCTGTGGTTTCAATTCCGAAAAGGCATTCAGGTATGTTCGCCATTCTCCAAAGGTACTCTCCTACCCCTTGATCTTTGCTCAATTTACGAATGTTTATTTTTGTTCTGTCTGACCTACTGGGCAAAATGCAAAAACTGCCTTTACCAATTTTTTTGAGACTGTCTTTACAAATTTCTATTTTCAAGACAAGCTGGTTATCCATGAAGTCGGCTTGTACATATAGTTGGCTTGTGCATTCAGTTTATGGAGTTAATCTGCTGGCCAGGCAACCCTGAAAAACTGGTTAAAATCCTGCTAATTATGTTTATTACAGTTATAAATAGGGAGAACATACAAAATATCACTGTGACCATTTCAATTGGAAGGAATCTGAACTGTGACTCTGGCCAGTTTTTACTTACATGTTTTACGCCCATTTGTGAAGCTGTTGGCTACCATGCTTGTGGGTTCTGTTGTGCATTCTTATCTAAGATGAAATGAGAATTTGGGGTCCCATTTCTCAGAACTCTGTGGATAGGGATGAATCTGGACTAGAGTTTCATGGACTACACTGGAAGGTGGGATTAGAGGGCTTTGTGCATAGGGTTGAGCCATGACTCAGTTTACAATTCTTCCAAATGGTTTAAGGTGTAGATTTTTAGTGAGATTAAGAAAGATAGAGAAGCAATTTATGGCTACCAGGTGCTAGGAAGTGCCTTTTTTAGGTATGAGAACTCTAGCTTTTATGAATCTTCCATGTCTAATGTTATTCTATGTTTCTGACTCTGTCTCAGCTGAACACCATTCAACCGAAATGTTATATCCATGGCTTTTATAAAGCCTTAGAAATGAGTGTGTTGTTTTAAACCAAGTGTGCCAATCTGTACCCACAACTGTTTTCTTTTCTTTTTATTATGCCAGCATTTCAATTTTGATTGCATTTATATGTATCTTTTCTGTAACTCTCCAAGAAATCAGCAGGTATATTGTAGAAAAAAATATTTGATGGCACTTATTAAAAATGTTAAGGCAGACTTTATTCAGAACCATTGTAATAGGTATAGGGGCTCTGCAATAGTTACTTACAGTGGGGGAGGGGCTGCGGGCTCAGCTCCAAATATAGCATGGGCAAGTGGGAATTTATAGCCAAGAGTAGGGTGGGATCCAGTGGATAGAAAATTACCAAGAGGAAACTTCCAGGGTAGGGAGGATTCTGCTTATTCTGACTGAGCAGGGTACTTGGTAAAACTGGGTTTTCTAAGAACGTGCATAAATGGGCCTCACGGAAGGTTCAGGAGCCTGACTAAAGTTTGACACTTCACCAGTCTTCCCATATATAGAATTGTGATAGCTTGAGATTTATTCTGCATTTCATGTATATTTTAACTCAGGTAGTTGTTCATTATATGTAAACAATTCAGATTTCTTTGAGAGTTTTTTTTCTACTTTAAACAATTTATTTATATTCAAGTCCATTAACATACAATGTAGTATTGGTTTCAGTAGAATTCAGTGATTTACTGCTTACATACAACACCCAGCGGTCATCCCAATAATTGTTCTCCTTAATCCTTGTCACCATCAACCATCAGCCTGTCCCCCACCCACCTCCTCTCCAGCAACCCTCAGTTTATTCTCTATATGTAAGAGTCTCTTATGTCTTGCCTCCCCCACCTTTTTAATCTTACTTTTCCTTCCCTTCCCCTATGTTCATCGGTTGCTTTTCTTAAACACCACATACGAGTGAAATCATGATGTTTGTCTTTCTCTCACTGATTTATTTCACTTAGCATAATACCTTGTAGTTCCATCCACTAGAATTTTAACGTGATGTCATTCTATGCAAAAAAGATGTTTACTTTATACCCAAATACACTTTTACTGGTAACATCTCATCATAGGTGATACTTACTCTTGAATTCTACATCCAGTCATAAGGATTTAAAAACAATCATTTAATGACTTGATGGCTTACCGATCCTAAAAAGAGTTCTGAAATATGCTGTTTCTCAGAGGTCCTTACAAACTATTTTACTATTTATGAGACTCCCCTGAATCTTACTGAGTGCATAAGACAAACACCACTAGGCAAATTTATAAACTTTTATTTAAAAGAGAATCACAGAGCACCTTGGACGTTGTATCCTATGCTAAGTATCATTCATCAAAGTGGCACCGCCTCATATTATAAAGTCCTCCTATCTTGAATGCATACTTGGAATTTCTACAGGAAGTTGACAATTCACTTTTGCCAGCAGTGGACACTTACAATATGAGATCATGGACCAATTAATTATGGATGCACAACAAAAGAAGCTGTATGCTCAGTTAAATTGTCTGAAGTCTTGGCATTCATTGCCACAGTAGTGCCAAGAGTGAATCAACAGATACAGCTAGAAATCTAATCCCCTGGGTGCCAGATGTGTGACGCACCACTTTATGCAGCCAGACTTACCACTGTAGATTTCCTATAATATACACAATAAAATATACACAATAAAATTTAGCTTTCACATAGTACACACATAATATACACAACATGCAGAAATGCTACTTGTAAAATCAGTCTTTTCCATTATTTCATTGATAAAGAGGGAGCTTGTCTGATTGGTTTCTCAAAGTATTTTATTCTTGTCTCACTAGTTATATACCATATGACACTGGTATTAAGATGCATGTGTTTTTTTTTTTAACAGATTTGCATATCAGTATTCCAGAATGTTTCACAATCAACAATTTACAATTATAATTATAATTTTCTCTTACATAATGTATTAGCACTGATTATAGCAAGTGGTATAAGTAACTTGGAGTTGATGAAATATAGTATATAAATGATATTTAAATTATTGCACAAATTGTCAACCAAAGGACTGATATGGAATATGTGGCATAGTGGCCAGGGAATGCCAAACTAGGTGAAAGGAAACTTCTTGAGAATTCTGAACTTTTTAGTGGAACATTAAAAGCGTCTCTGCCATAGACTGTATGGGTCTCTCAGGTTCCTAAATCCACCCATTCTAGCAGTGTATATTTTGTTCAAGCATGATATATATAACAAACTGTGAGTCATAAAGCTGGCATATCAATCATAACATCTAGTAACATAAGGGTTTTTTTGGGCTGAATCATTCATCTCAGTAAACTATATAAGCTTCTCCAAGATTTCAAAATAATATGCAGAAATATGATCTTTGGAGGGCATAGATATGTCTTCCCTGCCATTGACAGAAGCATTTTAGAGACACATAAATTCAAGGGGTAGCCTCATTTGCCTAAGGACCTTAGGGTCCATGCTAGAGGGAAGAAATGCCTTTGTGAGCAAAAAATCAAAAGATAATCTGATAAAATTCTGTATTTGTATCAATTTTCCGGAGACATCCAGAGAAAATCATGACCTCCTATAACAGAATATTGGTGTAGAAAAAAAGGCCTATGACTCTGGGTATAGTCAACATCACAGAACCCTCAGATTGTAAAATCAGCTTGAGGAAGGCTTCAGATATGTTTTATTGATTAGGATAGTGTGTCTAATTGAAGCCCCGATACTAGTAATGCGCAACTAAAACTAAACATCAAAAATCAAACAGAAACCAAAGATTGTTGATATCCTTCATATCTGTAATGGAACTTTGTCACTAAAAAAATAAATTTCTCAGAAAAAAATCATAAAGCATAACACACAATGAGGTAAAAAGAAAAGTAGCATCTCTATGTATATGTGTACATATGTGACTTTATGCTTAAATTATGATAATGAAGATTGAAACAGTTTAGAGCAAATCTTTCTTCTTTGTGTTAGACATTCTTTAGCAATTCTTTTAATAACTGCCTGTGGAGCACTTCTCTCCTAGTGTGTGTTTGCTTTTATCGGAATAGTTATGTATTTTCACTCTCACTATTATTTGATAGGTTGATTTTTCCTTTCTTTCTTCTAATGTAGAAAGACTGTCAATTCTCACAAACTGCACTGGAACTGCTAGACTGAGGCCACCCCATCACTTAGGTGATGCCCAGGGGCTGATACATGTGAATGAACTGTGGAGAGAGGACTGAGGCAGGGGAGAGTAGGAGTGGGGACTCACTCTTCTCTCCCTCATCTACTGGCTAGACACGTCCCCTTGGGGAACTCCGAGTCCCTAGGATTTCAGGGAGTAAACATGAGGAAGGAATCAGGATCTCTGACTCTAGTGCTTGAATTTATTATGAGCAAAAAAGAAAAAAAAGGATTTATTTTAGATTATTTGGTAGCTTGCCCTGACTAATACAAACGATAACTTTTAAGTAAGGCAAAAAAATGCTATTAGTTTAAATATTGGTGATTTAGAAGAAACATATAGTTCCTGACTGGTAGCTTTTTAAGATTTTCTTTTCAATGTTGATTTTCTGATGTTACAGTGAAATATGCACAGGCCTAGATTAACTTTTGGGGTTTTGATAAACTGGTCACTTGAAGTAGAATCAAATCAGAAATCTTTATAACAACTCAGAAGATTATATATAATAGTTTCATATTCTGAATTAATTCATGGTTCCTCCCTCCTAAACTCACAAATACACATTGCAAGGGTACAAACAAACAAACAAACAAAGGTAAAGCGATAGATATATGAATAAACTTGATTGTGGTAATTATTTCAAAATGTAAATATATATTAAATCATCTCATTGTACACCTTAAAATATATACAGTTTTTATTTGTCAATTATGCTCAGGTGAGCTGGGAAGAAAAGAAAACAAGGCAGTGAAGGAGTTTGAAGTCAGATAACTGGCTTTAAGTCCGATACTTTTATTTTTTTCAGCTTTATTTGAAGTTGTTTTCTTACTTTATTATGAATAATGTTGCAAAAAATGTGGCAGTGCAACTATCCCTTTTGGGGTTTCTATGGATATATGTTCAGAGGTGGAATTGCAGGATCATGTATTAGTTCTATTTGTAATTTTTAAAGGAAATTCCATTTTGTTTTTCAGTAGTTGACTGAAACTACTATAGCTAGTAGTTGTACCAGTTTATATTCCCACCAACAGCATACAAAGGTTCCCTTTTCTCCTCATCCTTGCCACCAACATTTATCTCTTGGTTTTTTTCTTTTTCTTTCCTTTTTTTTTTTTTTTTGATAGTAGACATCCTAGCAAGTGTGAGGTGATATCTCCTCATGGTTTAAATTTGGGTTCCCCAATGATTAGTGATAGTGAGCAACTTTACAAGTATAAGTTGGTCATTTGTATGTGTTCTTTGGAAAAATGTCTATTTAGGTTGTTTGCCCAGTTTTTTTCTTAATTTTTAAAATTTATTTATTTTGAGAGAGTGAGAAGGAGACAGAACACGAATGAGAAAGGGGCATAGAGAAGGAGAGACAAAATCTCAACCAGGCTCTGCACCATCAAGCACAGAGCCCCACGTAGGGGAGAGGCAGAGAGAGAGGAAGAGAAAATCTCAAGCAGGCTCCAAGTCAGTATAGAGTCTGACGCTAGGCTCAATCCAATGACTCTGGGATCATGACCTGAGCTGATATCAAGAGTTAGATGCTTAATTTACTGAGTCATCTACATGCCCCTCTAATCATTTTCAGCTGATGTTTGCATATGGTGTAAGATGAGGTCTAGTTTCACTCTTTTATGTGGTTGTCCATATTTTCCAGTACCATTTTTTGAAGGAACTATCCTTTCCATATTGTCTATTCTAGGCTTCTTTGTATAAATTAATTGATTATAAATTCCTGGGTTTGCTTGTGGGCTTTTTATTCTGTTCCATTGATCTATAGGCTTTGTGTGCTTTCATTCTTAATTACTATACTTCATTACTTTCTTAATTACTATAACTTTTTAATACAGTTTGAAATCAGAAAATGTAAACATCCAACTTTATTTATTAATTTGTCATATGGGGTCTTCCTATATGGGGTTTTATATGAATTTTAGGAGCTTATTTTTTTATTCTTGTGAAAATGCTGTTGGAACTTGATAGGAATTATAATGAATCTGTAGGTTGCTTTGAGTAATATGAATTTTACAAATTTTTAACAATATTAATTCTATACTCATAGAATGCCTGTTTATTTTTTAAATTTCTTTCACCAATGTTATATACTTTTTAGTGTACAGAACTTCCACTTCCTTGCTTACATTTATACCTGAGTGTTTTACTCTTTTTGGTTCTATTGTAAATGGGATTGTTTTCGTAATTTCATTTTTCAGCAGCTCTTTGTTAGTATAAAAACACAACATCTTTTCATGTATATTGACTTTGTATCTTGCAACTTTACTGTAAATATTAGTTTTAATAGTTTTTGGAGGACTCTCTTGTGTACACGTATAAGTACATGTCATTTGCAAGCATCTTCCCTATTGGCATATCTTTTATTCATTTACTTTTTCTTGCCTAATTGCTCTGCCTGGGACTTCCTCTACTATGTTGAATAAAGGTAATAAGAGTAGGCAACCTTGTATTTTTCCTGATCTTAAAGCAAGAGCTTTAACATCTTACCCTGGAGTATAATGTTATCTTACCATATTTGGTCTTTATTGGGTTGATGCACATCCCATTTATACTTAATTTATTGAGAATTTTTATCATGAAAGGAAGGTCTGTTTTGTTAAATGCTTCTTTTGCATCTATTGAAATTATCATAGGATTCTATCCCTCATTTTACTAACGTGGTATATCATGTTGATTTGCTTGCGGATGTTGAACCATCCCAGAATCTCTAAAATAAATCCCACTGATCATGGTGTCAAATCCTCCTACTGTACTGTGGAGTTTTGTTTGCTAGCATTTTGTTAGGGAATTTTATACTTTCATTTTTTTTCCTATTACTAATTAATATCAATTTATTTCAGCTTGAAGAACTCCTTATTCATTTTTCGTAAGGATGGTCTAAATGATGATAAACTCCTTTATTATTTGTTCATTTGGGAAACTGTCTCTCCTTTAATTCTGAAGGGTAACTTTGTCTGGTAGAGTATTCTTAGTTGACAGTTTTTTTTCTTCAATGTTTTGAATATATTTTCCTACTCCCCCCTCTCCTTTCTGGCCCACAGAGTTTCTGCTGTATAATTCTCTGATAATCTGAGTAATTAATGATGGGTAAATCACTAGTATGTTTCATAAAGATTAGATCTGAAGGATTTTCATGGTTTTTGTTTGTAACAAATTCCTTTCTTCCCTTCCTTTCTCTTCTCTTCTCTTCTCTTCTCTTCTCTTCTCTTCTCTTCTCTTCTCTTCTCTCCTCTCCTCTCCTCTCCTCTCCTCTCTTCTTCTCTCCTCTCCTTTCCTTTCTTCCTTCTTTTCTTTCCTTCCTTCTCCTTTTTTCTTTTCTTTTCTTTTTTTTTCTTGTTTCTTTCTGCACATTAAACAAAACAAGCACGTCTCCCAATTGCAACAAGACTGTTTTCATCCTGATCCTAGCTCCTGATTGTCTCTCAAATCTCTGTTCACAGCGGCTCAGACTGGTAGAGGGTGTGCTGAAATCAGTTTCCTCAAGGGAAAAGACCATAATCAGAATCTATCTAGAGGTTGATTAGAAACTGAACCCTTAAGCAGCACACGGGAAAGTAAGTGCTCAAACCTGTCCCAGGGAAAGATTGGGAGATGAGCATTTTGGCTTGCTTCTGTGCTGAGCCCTGGAGAGAGAGCTATGGTGAGTGCTTCTGTGTCCATCAAAAACTGTTCCCTTGTAGGCTGTAGTGCCTGCGGGATTCCTGAATGCAAGCCCCATTGACTCTCAGAGTTAGGTTATTTGGGGCCCATCTCTCAGGTGGTTACCTTAAAAGTTGGGGTGCTAGATGTGTGGTCCAAACACTTTGCTTCTCAGGGAAGAGCTCAGAGGTGATGATTCCCTCTTACCTGGATGGTGCTGCACTGAGTGTGGGGTCTATGGTGAGAATGCATCTCAGCCTTTCTTCTCCATTTTGATGCGGATATTGCATCAGTTGCCTGATATATAGGATTTGCTCAGCTACTCTCTGAATTTCTTTCAGAGAGAATTGATCCATGTGTAGCTGTACTTTCAGTGCCTCATAGGATGAGGGACATTCAGGAGGCTCCTGTGTTGTGACAGTGGTCCAAGTCCCCAAATCTAAATTCAGTGCTCTTAGTCATTCACCCTGTGGCAATGAGTTTCCATTTCCCAGTCATAATAACTGGATAGTTGAAATTTACAAAGTTATTCTGAAGGCAAAATAAGATAATACATATAAAATGGAAAATACTATGTTAAATAAATGCATTTCATTAATAAATGTGCCTACTTGATTTGAAACATAGTTTCAATGTCACAATTAAATATTAAAGCAATATTTAAGGCTTTAATTATGTAGTCCAGTTTTTCAAATAACTCCTTTAGAATCTGTTCAATTTTACCATTTTCAGTTGTAATTATTTTCATCTGACTTTTATGTATAACAGTGACCTTACTAATTTGGAGGGACATAGAGACACAGTTGCTTTCAACATCTGTCCAAACAAGAGAAAGAAGACCCAGAGTGTCTCTGGACACTGTGTGTGTTTTGTAGCATATAAAGATAATACTTCTGGTGTTGACCTTCTAGAGAATGGCAGTGCTCGTCAATCTATGTTTAAACAATGCTTCCTACCTGTTATGTAATTTAGATTTAAGAGAATTTCAAAATTTTACAGCCCATCTTTCATCATATGGTCTTTATCTCTTCCCCTGCAAACTCTCCTTTAGATCTATTTCTCATATTGCTGTAAGGAATATCTGTTAATCTGTATTTAAGATCATATTAAAAGATATTATTTTTAGTCACAGATCTCTTTTTATGCTCATATTTTGATCCTCCAGTATATTCAAAATGATTCTAGTTGTCTTAGCTTAGTACAAAATGTCATTCATAATCTGGTGTTAATATGCTGTCACCAAAGTCAGTTCCTTGGTCATTTGAAGCATGATTTCCTCTTTTAAAGGTTTGGTATTGACCAAAATATACTGGACCATTTAAGGGCCAAAAGAGAAAACTTCACTAGATATGGTCAATAGGAAATTCAGCGTTTTAATTAAGAAATCAAAATAAAAATTAGAAATTGCTTTAAACTGAAGGACAATATAAACATAATATATTAAATTTTGATATTAAAAAAGGCACTTCTCAATTATTTGACCCCATTTCTTCCTCAGCAAACTAGAAAGGAAGAGAATGTTAAATCCAAAATAAATTGAGAAAGAAAAAATAAATATCAGAGCCAAATATCACTGAGTACAAAACAAAAAAATATAGAGAAAATCAGTGAAATGAAAGATTGGTTCTTTGAGATCAACAAAATTGATAAACTTCTACCCAGTCTATCAGGTAAAATGAAAGATTGCACAAATCATTATTAGTAATGAGAGAGAGAAAATCAGTACAGATTCAACAGATATTAAAATAAACATAAGAAAAAAATTATAAACAACTTTCTGCCTATAAATGTAATAACTTTGATACAACTGAAAGATTTCTTGAAAGACAAAACTACCAGTACTCAATAAAGAGATAACCTGAATCATAATCTATTAGGGATTTTGAGTGTATATTTGTTTTTGTATTTCTGCCCTGTGCTGGGCTTTCAAAATGATTAATATTGACACACATTTAACTATCTAAAAATATTTTTAGTTGAAAATCATTTTTTAAGTTAAAAAAAGGTTATTTAATTTCTTCTGAAATCAATGAATTTCTCTTGTTTTCTTTATGTTCAGATGTTGATCTAGTTCCAGCAGGCATGTGATCTTTTTATTCATTATGAATTCTTTGCCTCTGACTTCTAGCACCCGAAAGATAAAAGGACAGCTTTCTCAGGTCACTTCATCTGATGGCTCCGCTAGTGCGCCTGGTTATTGGACAGTTTTTAATATTAGGGATCCTGTAATGATTAAAAGGCAAAGTGGCTAATTTTCCACTGGTCATGTAGTTTAAGGCAGGCTATCATGTCTATTGGCCCCCATGCCATAAACATCTCCTGGCTGTTCAGGGTCGCAACGATACAAATTATTCTACTTGTCTGTTTGATTCACTACAGAAATTTTAAAACTCAGACAGACATGGCACACATCTACAGTTTCAGGTGATTCTTCCCTGGCTTAAAAGAATCCCCGTGTCCTGGGCTATACTCTGCCCTGGAGCCTGTGCTTTGCTGCCGCTGCCCAGGTAATGGTCAGTTTCTGGAAGGCAGGTTTCGGCATTCTTCCACAGTCCCCTCAACAGAGTTAAAGGCTACAGAAGCTGAAACAGATCTGAAAACAGAACTGTTACCAAAGTACCTTGGCCATCTGGCTGTGGAGAGCATGCAATTCTGAGTTTGTGGTGGTGGAGTGAGCTACATTTAGGCCAATTACCTCTAATCAGTAGTTGCTGTCTTTTTAACAAAAGAAATGTGAACTCATCATCTCTCATTCCTAAGAAGATTTAGCATCTTATCACATTAACCTGTGAAACCCTCATCATTGTTCTTGTTTTTGAAGGAATTTCTGTAGACACCTGTGCATTTACTCTATTAGGTTTTTGCTTCATTTCACCCATAATTAGTTCATTGCCTTTTATGAAGCTGACTTCTTTTCTTTGATTATGTTTTGGTTACATTATAGGATACATAAATACATGTGTACAAATATACGTGATTTGTAGAGACTGCATAGGATTTAAAATTTCAAAAAAAACTTGATAATACACTTTTAATCCTTTGTACTTGACTGCTAGTTTGAAAAAACCATTCTATTACGTTTTTGGAATATTTTAAGCACATATTTACCACTATATTTTAATATGTAATTTTATATTTGGTGCTTCCACTACTTGATACTAATCTGATTTCTGGTGAGGAGATAGCTCTTTTGTATTTACTTATATACTTACCAACTTAACTATCCAGTATCTTATATATATCTTTAGATTTAAATTTTTATAGAATAGAGAAAAAAATTTTTCTTTTCTTTTTTTTTTTGTTTTGCTTTCTCCCTGCTGCCCAATATTTCTCTAGTCATAGTCACACACACTTTTTTTTCTTTTGCTTCAGGAAATCATCCTCTCGTTAGGCCTTGGAAAAAATTTTTATATATGTATATATTTTTCTATTTTGTTTGTCTTTTCTGGAATTATTAAATGGATGATAGAACTCTCTGATATTCTATATTTTCTAAATTTTTATAGCATTTTCTAACATGTTATACTTTTCTATTCTGAAAACGTGCTCAACTTTCTTTCAGGACTTCATCTTAATTTTTTTTACCTTAACAGTGGTATTGTACTTACCATGAACTATCTCATTTTATAATTGTCCATTTTATGCCAGCTGTTTTATTTTGTCTATATTTATGAATATCTCAGAAATTGGACATTAGTGAAATATTACATTCTCACAAGAAAAGAACGGTGGAAATATTATTTTTTATTTTTAATTCTTTTAGATGTTTGTTTATTTTTTGAGACAGAGAGAGCAGGGGAGGGGCAGAGAGGGAGGAAGAGAGATTTTCCCAAGCAGGCTCCAATACTGTCAGCACAAACCCTGACACAGGGCTCTATCTCATGAACCATGAGATCATGACCTGAGCCAAAATCCAGGGTCAGACATTTAGCCAACTGAGCCACCAGGTGTCCCACGAAATACCATTCTTTAATCGTAGATTAGAAAAAGAACTCATCAGGGTCAATTGATTCAGCCATCTAGACAAAGGTAGAAAAGTTACAATGTGTTTAGAAACAGGCTCTGATTAGAAAAAGGGAAATATCTCATGTTCCTGATCAAAGATCCTAAAGAAAACAATACACAAGAGCATGGACCACACATAGTCACGCTCGACCTGTTGTTCCACTTGAACATGGATCAACCCTCTAAATGTTAACCTTTAAATATCCCCATCAGTCAGATTAGTCTCTCTCCCTGTTACCTCCTTCCACAGGTATGTAATATACATTACATAGGTAAGTGAATACTAAAAAGTAATTGAATAATGTGATTATATCCATGATTATATGGATATGCAATAGGAAATTCTGTCTTTCACATCTTAGAAAACACAGTGTGTTTTGATTGTATTGTTTATATAGGGAGCTACAAAAGAATGTCAAGTAATATAATTGACTATTTCTGTACTGTAAATGTTGCTTCTAACACATTTTTTTTTGCAGAGATATGAACTCGGAAGCTTTTGTATATTGCAGAGAAATAAGACTTTGTTGCTATTAATAATATATTCTTGAAAGAAAGGGCTATAAAAAGACACATTATAGTGGTTTGGTAGTTTATTATGTATAACTGCTCAGAATATTTCATGAGTATATTTCAAATCTCTGTAGATACATCATGATCGATAATTGAATTTAAATTCTGAAGAGTAGTCACAAAGGAAAAGTAATTGAAACATCTCTGTCAAGAAGTGCAGGTCAACCTGTTAAAATAAGCCAGGGAAATATTTGATTTTTAGGAATATTTGATTTTTACACCTAATGTTTGGTGGATGTGAGAGTATGGGCAGTTTTCAGTTGTCATATGATGCTGACACTAATTGACAGAAAGGATATTCACAACTGAAGTAGCAACCTGAAAATCAAATTGACTTGTGGGATACAGATTGCAGCTACCTAGAAGAAAACATATCTATGAGAGTCTTCACTATTAAAGGAGAAAGTTACATATTTCACATCTTACTGCTTATAATTTTATAATAGTAGGTGTGGTAAGAGATGGTGTGATACATTATTTTTTTTTTAATTTTTCATTTAATGTTTATTTGAGAGAGAGTATGAGAGAATGTGAGCAGAGGAGGGTCAGAGAGAGAGACCACACACAGAATGTGAATCTGGCTCCAGGCTCCGAGCTGTCACCACAGAGCCCGACGTGGGGCTTGAACTCACGAACTGTGAGATCATGACCTGGGTCAAAATTGTACGCTTAACTGACTGAGCCACCCAGGTGCCCCAGTGATACATTCTTTAATATCCACTTAGTAATACAAGAATGATGATAAAAAATTTCTCTGTCTCTCTTGGAGCTACCTAAACTCAGTAGCAATGGAGAATTCACAGACAGAAACTTTATTTTTCTAATATAACTTGAAATTGATGTAATAAAATATAAATCACCTTATAAATTATGCCTTATAGAACTAATTCATTAACTCATGTACTATTTGACCCAAGATTTTCTATCTGTAAATATGCAGCACTCCTTAAAACTCAACGAAACAAATTATTTTTTATTCTGAGTACTGTTCATAAAGGTAGTTGTTCTAACTCTAAAGTAGATATTTTTATTTTATTTCTTCATTGGTGATGGTTAATATTTTATTAGATTTTTATTAAAAAGTCTAAACTAACAGAAAATAATTTACAATTTATGTTTAGCTATATGAATATTATGGCTTTCTCTCTCAAATTTATTTTCCGTGACATCATTAATAAGCACCTTTCTCTTATAAAGGTTTTTATTATTTTTGTACTAAAGAAAACTGCAAAACATTTAAAATATATAGGAAACCTTGGAAATGAATGTAGTAGGCCTTGTGATTCCATCAGCCAAATTAGTAAACATTAATATTTTATCATGTTTATTTCAACTATTTTTTAAGTATATATATCACTTATGGTATAGTTATAGCAATCTCTAAACCCTTTTTCTTTCATTTTCTTCCAACAAATCCAGAGATAATACGTGTCTTTTATTATGTATAATTATTGTTTTGCATTGGATTCTGGCACTGGAATCATGTGACATTTTCCTTTGGGTCCCTACATTAATTCCTTAATTTATAATGCTTCCTTAATTAATAATACATATGGATTTACCTCTTTATTTCTCTTTTGTTCAATTAGATTGCTTTTCCAATTAAATAGAATCATAAGTCCTACAGTTATGAGAATTATCTGAACAATTTTTACCCAAAAAGTTGCCTTTCCATTACAAATGTTCAAAGTGTCTTCTTGAGTAAGTACCATTGCCCTGTGTCAAATTTAATAGATTTTTCTCATTGCCCCCTGGTGAATGTTTGGATGAGATGACTCTTCTTCCAACTGTTAATCCAACTCTGATGAAAACTCAAACCAAATTGACAACCTAATAGAAACAGAGATAGCTGGTGAAACTCTAGTGATTTCCTCCTCTGAAAAAGTGACTGATAAAAAACATATACATATATACAGGCTTCCTTTGGAGTTAAAGGAGAAATGATTTGGTGTTTTATTTCCCAGGGGTCACTATGTTATGGGCCGGTTTTTTCCCCCTTTGAGAAACTACATTCTATTTATGAATAATATCTTTTGAAACCATAGCATTCATTTGATATAGGAAATAAAGGCAGCACATTTGCAGAAAGGTTATGAGTGTGTCACAGAAAGCTGCTGGCCTATATTCTATCCCTTTAAAATCGGCTCTAGTTGAATGAACATCACTCATCCAAGTAAGAACTTTATCCCACACTACAAATGTGCTTAAGAGCTTATTACCAAGCATAATTCCCAATTCCCAGCTATATTCTGAGCAGTAGAAAAGGCAGAATCTAGTCACACTTAGTAGCTTCATTTCCCTCAAACTTCTAGAATATTAAACACCGATGATTGTTTTCCTTTCTCCCCAGCAATACACAATACATCCTTGCCTCCTTGATGGCTCATGAATTGCTATTAAGCCTGAAAAAATGATTTCCTTAAAACTATCAACACCGGAATATTTTGAGACTACAGTAACATCCTTTAGCCAATGTTATTGTCTTTAATTTAACATTCCCTTTAAAGATCTTTTTACAATTGGTGTTAATGTGAAAAATTAATTTCAAAAATCAGTGTACATTTTTTCCCAATATAAGATGGGCTTGCATGTTTTTAATCAGCCTACACTATAGTGTCTTTTGTCACTATAATGAAGTTATATATATTTCTTTAGAAATAAAAGATTGTGACAGAAATATCAGATCAAGGAAGAGATTAAAACTAAAGCTAGTAATTTTTTTAAAAAAATTTTAACGTTTTTATTCATTTTTTGAGGAGAGAGAGACAGACCATGGGCCAGGCAGGGACAGAGAGAAAGGGAGACACACAGAATCCAAAGCAGGCTCCAGGCTCTGAACTGTCTACACAGAGCCTGAAATGGGGCTTGAACTCTTTAACTGTAAGATCATGACCTGAGCCGGGGCGCCTGGGTGGCTTAGTCGGTTGGGCGTCCGACTGTCGCTTAGGTCATGATCTCGCGGTTCGTGGGTTCGAGCCCCGCGTCGGGCTCTGTGCTGACTGCCAGCTCAGAGCCTGGAGCCTGTTTCAGTCTGTGACTCCCTCTCTCTCTGACCCTCCCCTGCTCATGCTGTGTCTCTCTCTCGCTCTCCTAGAAATAAATTAAAAAAAAAATCATGACCTGAGCCACAGCTGGCCACGTAACTGACTGAGCCACGCAGGCGCCCCTAAAGCTAGACATTTTTAAATGAAGATGTAAGAATCAATCCCTAATTGAGGTTCAGAAGCAAAGAATAATAGATTTATTTAAGAAATGCGTTTTAGGCTTTTGCTATCTAAATTGGACTAAACGAAACTTCAGCTCTTCCAGGAAAGGTCCACCTGTGGGCAGAATAAAGATACAAAGTTGACTCCATAGCAGGGAAGGAGGACCAGGGAGAACAAAAGGGCTGAGAGGAAGGAGTGGGGGAGGTGCTGAAATAACAACCTCACTGTTGATTCAAAGAAAGATTTTCGCAGAGCTACGCATTTTAAAAATCAATTCCAAACCAACATCCTGGTCCATTGTGCTTTCGTGCCATTTTGAGCATTTAACACATTGTATCATCTTCACACTGTGTCATGGCCATGGGCTTCCTTCCACATTAATATCTGACTTGTTTTCTATTCACAACCCCTATGTAAAGAATAACCAGATGAGCAACTGCCTAAAGCATCGGCCACAAAAATCAAAATCTATCAGTCACTTGTATGTAACAGGTGACTCCCAAGAGGAATCTGTTCTTCTTACTGCACCCTCTGCAAGAATGAATACCATTCTCACCAATTGGGCGGTGGACATTCCAGAAAATGTTGACATCGGTCTGAGGGACACATAGCTATTGTGAAGACCTCTAGAGAACTTCAATCACATCAATTAGAATTCAATCACCTTGGAAAGACAGGAGGCTTCAGACAAACAAGTGATGGGGATACAGTAAGGAAGAGGCTACAGTCTGATACTCTGTCATCGTGTGAGGAACAGGACCGGAATGTCATCCTGGGTTTTCTTTACCAGATGACATCTGTGTACGCTCACTTCCCCATCAAATTTGTTGTTCGGAAGAATGAGTCTCTTGTTCAAATCTGGAATTTTTTAGATGAAAACGCAGGGTTCTGATGAGATCAGGTAGGTATTGCTTGTTCAGTATCTCAGGCCTTAAAAGATTAATTAATTCTTTGGGCTCCTGGGTTAAGTGTCCGACTTTGGCTCAGGTCATGATCTCACAGTTCATGGGTTTGAGTTCCGCGTCGGGCTCTGTGCTGACAGCTCAGAGACTATACCCTGCTTCAGATTCTGTGTCTCCTTCTCTCTCTATCCCTCCCCTGCTCACACTTGGTCTCTTTCTCTCTCAAAAACAAACAAAAAAATTAGAAAAAAGATCAATTAATTCCTGAGGGAAACAGTATTGAATATATATCTGAAAAAATTCAGATGCTTTGAGTCAGTAGGCCACAATAGTCAAAAAAAGAAAAATGGCGGGGGGGGGGGTGTTTTNAGTATCTATGTCTCTGGAAAAGGAAGAGTTCAGCAGACCAAGTTCAGCCTCTAAGGGTTGTCCAACTATGAAAAAAGCAAGACACCAGATAATTCTTTTTTTAATATAATTTATTGTCAAGTCAGTTTCATATAACACCCAGTGCTCATCCCAACAAGTGCCCTCCTCCATGCCCATCACCCCTTTTTCCCTTCTCCTCCACCCCCATCAGCCCTCAGTTTGTGCTCAGTATTTAAGAGTCTCTTATGGGTTGCCTCCCTCCCTCTCCTTAACTATTTTTTCTCCCCTTCTCCTCCCCTATGGTCCTCTGTTAAGGTTCTCCTGTTCCACATAAGAGTGAAAACATATGATATCTGTCTTTCTCTGCCTGACTTATTTCACTCAGCATAATACCTTTGAGTTCCATCCACACTGCTACAAATGGCTAGATTTCACTCTTTCTCATTGCCATGTAGCATTCTATTGCATAGATAAACCACATCTTCTTGATCCATTGGTCAGTTGATGAACACTTAAGCTCTTTCCATGATTTGGCTATTGTTTAGAGTGCTGCTATGAACATTGGGCTACATGTTCCCCTATGCATCAGCATTTCCATATTTCTTGGGTAAATTTATAACAGAGACACTAGATAATTCTTAAGATCTATTTGTGATATGTAAAGATGTAATAAAATCCCTCCATTGGAAAAAAAGAATCATTTTTTTGTTACAAAACTATTAAGTAATAAATTAATATAAGTTATTAATCAATTATTTAATTTAAAGCATGTATGCTCCTGTTCCTTCATTTACTCATCAAATATCATTGAATATTTAATAATCTGGACACTGTTCACCAATCTAGAGATGTCAGAAAACAGGATATAGCTCATGAAACTAATTGAAAAACAAGTATGTGAGGAGCCTGTTAAATATTTCAGAATTTATTAAGTATTTGTACTGTCTTGGAGACATGCTTTGTCAGAAACAAAAGCAGTTTCTCTGAGACAAAGTCTTCTTGTAGATGGGAGATGAACTTCATCCTGAACCCTTGAATACCTCTCTTTACAAAACCAGGCAGGACGGGCTAGGGCCCAAGTTTGAGAACATCTCCCAGCAAAGGTACCCTTTACCAAAATAATAATTGATACCCATAGAAGAGTATGAGCTAAAGAGAAGAAATAACTAGAACAATGAGAGCATAACTACTGTGAAAAAAATTACACAAATTAAACCAAATAATCATAATAGAGTTTGATGACCAAAAATTGGATCAAATGTATCAAGTTAAATTTTTTTTAATGTTTATTCATCTTTTGAGAGATGGAGAGACACAGAGCACAAGCAGGGAAGGCAGAGAGAGAGGGAGACAAAGAATCTCAAGCAGGCTCCAGGCCCCCTCGAACTCATGAATTATGAGATCAGGACCTGAGCCCAAGTTGGATGCTGAACAAACTGAACCCCTCAGGTGCCCCAAATGTGTCAAGTTAAATATGTAACACATAGTTTGAAAATATAGACTGATATGAAAAATTCAATAGATAAGAGGTACACATACAGAGAAGAAATAAAGACATGAAAAATGAAGCTAAAGCAACAGAGAGCAGAAAAGTAACAGAAAATACTAGAGACAATGTTGAAGTTAGAGGGAAAAATAAAACACCAACATCTGTATAATAAGAGTCAAAAAATAGGTTTGGTGTTTAAATAAATATACCAAGAGCATATAAAAAATTGAAAGAAGGGAGATCCTTGGTGGCTCAATTCTTCATCCTGGCTCAGGTCATGATCTCACAGTTTGTGGGACTCGGCCCCACATTGGGCTCCATGCTGATGGAGTGGAACCTGCTTGGGATTCTCTCTCTCTGTCCCTCTTGTGTGCTCTCTCTTTCAAATTAAATAAATAAACTTAAAAATATGGTTAAAAAAATTAAAAGAAGAAATTTTTCCAAGAGTTAGATCTTTCATATGACTTATAAAATTGGCTGAATGCAAAGCATCATGGCGGCCAAGACTTCTCAGCCTTGTGGATAATAAATGTGCATTTAAGTATAAATCAAATACTTTATTCCTTCATAGACATTCTATTTCAGAGTACAAGAAATGAAATTACATAGCACACACATGTTCTGAATATTATTTGTATATGATTGTTGTGATATCAGGACCATATTCAGCTTCATTTGCTGTCAATTTTATCTAAAATAAATTGATCAAATGTTACAGGGAAAATGCATCTTCGTTTTAGGGAAATTTTTGTCTTTCAAATGAATGCCAATTTGCTTCGAATGAGGAGACTGCACTGACAGACGTAAGGGCAACAATTTTCCATTAGGCCATATTCAGAAAGAAGAAAAATAATAGAATTGGTAGAGACTTCTGAGGGTGGACTCCGAGGCTGGTATTGATGGAACCCCGGAAAGGAAGTTATATTTCATGCCAATTTGATGCCTGCCAGAATTTTCTGGTGTTGAATTTCAAGATGATGGTTGGTAGAGAGTGTGAATTACAAGTAAAGCTCTTTGTTTTGTTTCAAAGGATCTAGTGTTGATTTATTTCTTTCAAAGGTGTTTGGAAGTTTTTATCATACACATACATGCACACGGTTTGGATTTATGTCTAAGTAATTGATGTTCTTTTTAAAAATTTTTTTATAGTTTATTTATTTTTGAGACAGGAAGAGTGCATGAGCAGGGGAGGGGCAGAGAGAGAGAGGGAGACGCAGAATATGAAACAGGCTCCAGACTCTGAGCTGTCAGCACAGAACCCGACATGGGGCTCAAACCCGCGAACCTGATCATGACCTGAACCAAAGTCGGATGCTTAACCGACTGAGCCACCCAGGCGCCCCTAAGTAATTGATGTTTTTGATGTTATTGTGTGAGGTTTTCTGTAGCTTCAAGTTTTTATTTTAAATTCCAGTTAGTTAGGGGCACCTGGGTGGCTCAGTCGGTTAAGCGTCCACTTGCCCACAGTTGTGGGATCGAGTCACACATCAGGCTCTGCACTGTGAGAGCTTGATTATTCTCTCTCTCTCCTCTCTTGCCCACCCTTGTCCCCAACTTTCTCTTTCTCCCAAAATAGATAAACTAAAAAATAAATAAATTCCAGTTAGTTAGCAGTGTAATATTAGTTTCAGGGAGTAGAATTTAGTGATTCATCATTTCCATACAATACTCAGTGCTTAAATGGGTCTTTTTAGAAAAAAAAAAAAAAGCTTAGAATTTAAGATGTTCTGTTACTAGTTTATAGAAACACAATGGATTTTGCTTATTGACATTGTATTCTGTAAAAATATCCAATTTATTAGATTTAGTAACATTTTAAGAAATTACTCAAGATTTTCTATGTAGAAAATCATATGGTCTGTGAAAAGGAGAAATTTTACTTCTTCCTTTTCAAACTTAATGCAATGTTTTCTTTCCCTGCTGTGGTGATGAGTTTTCTAGGGAATGGTGTGTTCATGTCTAGTGTCTGGATAATATCGACATCATAAATCTACCTCAGAAGTGTTCTCTTCTGGTATTGAAAATTTTGTTAACAAAGGGTATTACTTTTTGCTTGAATGCCTGAGATTATTCACTCAAGAGAGAAGTTCTTCGGACACTGGATTTTCTTTTTAGATATATAGACATTTTCCCCTTTGAATGTTTGTTAGAATCTACCATTTTTATTAATAACCCCTTAAAATTTCTTTTCATTAGTGGTGCATGATATGTATTTTCAATCCATGTATGTAATTTTATTTAAAGTGTGATTCTTGCAGACAGAATATAGCCAAACCTATTTTCTTTTGTAATTTAATATGAATACATCACTTGTACTTATGCAATTTTTAAGTTGATTGAATTCAAATCTCCTTGATAGTTGTATGCAGTTTATTCCCCTTTTTATCTCCCCCCTTTTAGTTAATTTTTCTTTATAATCTTTACTTTACAATAAAGATTTTTAATTTATCAAAGTATAGATTGAAATGAATATTACATGTCTTTAAATATAGTGTATATCTTACAAGAGTATATTCCCAAGTTGTCCTTGCCATCTTTGTGTTATTGCTGGTACACATTTTATTTTTCACACATTTCAAACAATACATTGCTACTTTTTTTGGCCTAGACATGTAATTTTTATGAAAAATATATTTTATATCTACCTTTATTTTAATAATTTCTATTGATCATCATTTCTTTTTAGAAATGCACATCTATATTCAATGTTTTGTTCCTTCTGCCTAATTACTTCTGAACACTTTTGTAGAGTAGATCTCTTAGTAATAAACTCTCCCAGCTTTAGTTTGTTTGAAAAGTCTACTACATTTTTAGTGACATATACCTTCACCATGTATAGAATTCTGTGATGGCAGCGATTTTACTGTTATCTGAGCATTTTGGAGATATCTATCCATTATCTATGACTTAAACATTATTCCTTTTAATTAATATACATTTTATTCTCAAGCTACCTTTATGTTTTTTTTCTTTATCTTTAATATGCAATAATGTGAATGTGGTGTGTGTGTGTGTATGTGCTGATATTTATCTTCTTTTATTCACTTAGCATCCTGGATTTATGGTTTGATGTCTTTCATTATATTTGGAAATATCTCAGCCCTATGTTCTCTGCTTTTTTCTGTACTACATTCTCTCTTGCTTCTAGGATTTTACTTATAAGTACGTTAAATTGTTTGAAAATTTCCATGTTTCTTAGACACACTGATTTTATTTGTGTCCATTTTTAAAAAACTTTTTTTGTCTCAGTGTTTGGTTGTGGGTTCTATTTCTATTTACCTATTTTCAGTCATTTTTTTCCCTCCCGTTTCAAGTTAACTGATCAGCCTATCAAAGTCACTTTCCATTTCTGTGACTGTACTTCCCTTTAGTCTGTTTGATTCTTCTTAGAATTTCTATTTTTCTGTGAAATCCACTTACTGCTCTTGCAACCTGGATGCCTTTTCTACTAGAACTTTAACACATTAAACATAGTTATTTTAAATTTCGTGTCTGTTCCAACACCTAGATTGTATCTGAGTGTAGAATTTGTACTTTGTATTTATAACTGAAAACACGTTTACATGTCGTGCTATTATGGAATGGGCAAAGTTGACTTCGTTGATTCAAGAATTGAATGACATGTGGGCTTTGTTGTTTCAACATAGCACAGACTTTCAATTTCTTCACTGTCACCTTGTCCTTAGATGGTGGCTGGTTTCCTTAATCTTTCTTATGACTCTTTCCTGCTTTAGACCGTCTCTGCACACCTGTATCTCAAAATGCATCTCTCTCTATGCAGTTGTTTCTTTTGAGCAGTAGACTGTTGGTGCCCATTACTCCTGTTTTGTTAGCCTGCTTATGGGGAAGCACATTTCTCTGTTATCTTCTTTCCTAGGCAGCCACTGTGTTTCTGCATCTCAGCACTGGTCTCTGGGATACACCACCTTCCCCAGGGAAAGCAAAACTGTAAGAGAGAGTTTTCTCTCCTGTCCCCTTTTCCAAGCTGCAATAGGCCCTCCTGTGTGTGCCCTCAGGCCATAAAGCTGGCTGCCCATCCCCCCATGGCTTAATGCCTCTTTCCTCTTTCCACTTCTTCCAGATCAACACCAAATAGAATACCTTGTCCTGTCTTTAGTTTCCTCCCTAACAGTGTGTGCCACGACTCCGACCTCCCAGAGGCTCTATGCTTTCCCTGACTCACACTCAGCATTTGCTGTTTTGTGAGCAAATTTACTGCTACATTACTCACTCACTTTGTTCATGCTCTATGTTTATCGAGAACTTACTCCACACCACGCAGGAGGCTAGGCTCAGAGGATTCAACCATAAGTAACCTGGCTGCTTCCCATTATAGTACCAGTAGTTCCCAATTCTGTCTGGATATTAGAGGTTTCATGTCATCGAGGTGTCTCCAAGTAGCTTCTGGGATAAAGTAAACCGGATTCTCTGGAGACGGGATCCACATAATTGTATTCTGTAAAGTTCCCCAGGTGATTCTGTTATAGACCCAGGCTAACCATTAGACACTCTGCAATCCTACTCTGTTTCTCTTCACTCTTGCACTGAGGGATCTTGTCCAACTATGGCTTTCTGTGTAGTAGGACAGCTACCTCCTAGGGAACCAAAGGCAGCTGTTGAATTGAAAATGGAAGGCACACTTTTATAAATTATTATTTCTTTATATCTAACTACGGTTCTGTGATATTTACCTTGTGGGTCAGTCTTGGTGATCTGTTTTCTATTTATTTCAAATTGGGGAAAACTCTGCCTAATATGTTGAATCAGTGGTGTGGCATTTATGAGAGGAAGCATGATAAACAAATTTCAGACCTGATCCCTGATTTCCCAAGGTGGGCTTTAGGCATTTCCAATGAGGTGGATTTTAGAATGTATTGCATCTAGTTATTTGGAGACAGAAAGGTAAAAGCTGTAGTCAAAAGATTCCCAGTGCTATAAATCCTGTTTTTGAGCAGCAAAATGTTTTCTCCAGAGGATTTCGACATAACACAGGTTTCAAAGACCAAGGGAAACACAGGGCTGTTATTACTTGCAAAGACATTGGCCTAAAAGTTCAAGGTGATATTTTAGTGAGATATAAGACAACTATTTTTTTTTAACTGTCCTGTTGGACCAAATTGACGAATAACAACAGCATTTGGAGTGTATTGCTTTGAATGCATTTATGTCTCTGGCTTCACCACTCCAAAAAGCTGCAGCCTGGGCCTGAGAAAAAATAGCAAAGGAAATGAGAACAAGAGAACTTGTTGGCCCAACACAGACTCATCATGTATGATCGTTGGCCTTCCTTTCTCTGCTTTACTACTTTTTATCATTCAAAATACAGAGGCATTAACACATTCTACATATTGTACATTTTAGGAAACTGGGCTTTTTCCTGTTCAGATTTATACATGTAGACAGGGCACAAAGAATCAGAAAATTCCAATTATTGAAGCAATAATAAAGGGAATTTTGATAGCAAAATTTCAACGGGAAGCCCAAGTATAAACCCAAGTATAGCTGGATGACCAGAGAGCTCTTCTCCCATATCTGACTGAATCTCATCCAATTTTGAGGGAATGATCCTGCCTATAGAGCAAATCTCAAGGTAAGATTAGATAACTTTACTGTCTGCAGGAAACCGGGTATATATGCACGGTCACAAAAATGTGAAATTGATTTTGAACCCTTGCCTTATCCCTGTCCCCACATCTCCTATTAAGTTACCTTTATAAAGGGAAGGTTATGAAGGTCCCCGAGTGCAACTCATTTAGTGAGTTAAAAAGATGCAAGGTTACCTCCAGTAAATTATTTTTATCCATATTATGTGAGCAAAAAATCCGATCAATCTTCCCACTTAAGAATCAATAAAACTGCCAAGTAATATCTTTTTAAACATAAATATTTTGGTGTATTGTTGTGTTGGAAAAAAAAATTCTCAGAGATTGAAACTAGTAAATGTAGAACTCTTATCAGTTAAGGAAGGGTTATTAAAAATAGCCAAGCATATTTTGAGACATATCTCAATAGCCCTTTTTGAAATAAATACATGATTGTTGAAATTTGAAGTTAATTGGATTGTTTAATAACAAACACAAATACAAATAAAAAGCCAGTAAATTGAAAGTAAAGCTTAAAAAGGCAGAGAGAAAAAGCCACAGTAGATAGGGATAAAAAAGGAAAGGAATAGTAATTCAAATAATAAAGCTTTTATTTTATTTGAATTTCAGATGAAAATGGACAGAATGTAAGGAGCAGTACTTTAAGGAATAATGAATGATAATATTCAATAATTAGTTTTTTAAAAGTAATTGATAACCATACTAACAAAGCTCAACTAATCACTAGTAGGGCATGTTAAAAGCAAACACTCCTATCCCTACCACCACCAACAGAATCACCTAGAAAGATCAGTGTCACCTCAGATTACAAAATTTAAAGAGAAGACATTAATAAAAGCTAGAAATTTCGGAGAGAGTATTTATTTAAATAAACAATATGTGAACTAACAGCAGACTTTTACACAGGAATAATGGAAGCCAAAAAAGAGAGAGAAAGCGGTGCCTGGGTGGTTCAGTCATTTAAGTGTGCAGCTCTTGATCTTAGCTCAGGCTTTGAACTCACAGTCCTGAGCTTAAGCCCCTAGTTGGGCTCTGAACAGGGCGTGGAATCTACTAAGAAAAAAAAANAATACCTCCCAGAAGAAAACAGGAGAGAAACTTTGTTCAATATGTTACTTAAAAAAATATACCACCTTGGGGTGCATGGGTGGCTAAGTCAGTTGAACATCTGTCTTTAGCTCAGGTCTGACCTCACTGTGTGTGGGTTTGAGCCCTGCATCGAGCTCTGTGTTGACAGCTCAGGGGCTGGAGTCTGCTTCAGATTCTGTGTCTCCCTCTCTCTCTGACCCTCCTCCACTTGTACTCTGTGTGTCTCTCTCTAGCAAAAATAAATAAAATTAAAAAAATTTTTTAAATGTCAGCCTAACATCAGTATAGTTGCCTTTGCTCTCTTTGTGTTTCCACTATATTTTTCCATTCCTTTCCTTTGAACCTACTTATGTGTGTCCTTAAAGTTGAAGTGAATCTCTTGTAGGTGACATTCAGCAGGATTTTGTTATTTACTTATTTATTTATTTATATCCATTCAGTCACTCTATGCCTAGATTGATTGGAGAATTTAATCCATTTACATTTAAAGTAATTATTAATGAGTAATGAGTTACTAATGCCATCTTATTAATTGTTTCCTGGCTTTTTTATAGTTCCTTTTTTCCTTTGTTCCTTCTTCCCTGTCTTTTTATGTGAACTGATACTCTTACATAGTGACATACTTTGATTTTTCTTTCTCTTTTGTGTATCAACTATAGGTCTACATACCTGAAATATTCTAAGAGGGCACCTTAAACATTCTCACAACACACACACACACAGAAAACATGGTAGCTTTTTGTGATGATGAATGTATTACCTAACCTGAGTGTGGTAATTATTTCACTCAGTATATGTATGTCAAGACATCACACTGTATACTTTAAATGTATTCATTGTACTTGTCAAAAATAGCTCCATAAGGTAAATACACACACACACACACACACACACACACACACACACACACACACACAGAATTATTTTAATACATCAGTCTGGCATGTGTATACAGTGAAACTATTTTTCAAAGAAAAAAATAAAGATATTTTAGATTAGCAAAAGTTGAGCTAGCCTTTACCAGCCTTGGATAATTACAAAGACAGAGCATGCTCCTAGGTAAGGCTGAACCTCTAGGGCCTTAGGAAGGCTGCACACTGTCTACTGGAAAACATTTGGGGAAACAAACAGAAACTAATTTTAGTCTGAGAGGCTAATTGTGAGAGTTGAAAAATGCTGAAGAGAGTAGTGGTTGTGCCTAAACTAAGAGCAGCCTATAAATGCATGCTACTTTCATCAGACTTATCCAGATAAAGAGCTTAGATACCAATCTTCCCAAATTCCCCAAACTCAGTTTTGCCTGCTTCAGCTGCATGGGGCAGCTATAGCAGAAAGGAATGGATTTTTGAACCCGGTGTGACTGAAATAGTAATCCTAAATTACCAGTTAACCATTATTTCACTGAACACAGCAAAATCCACGTTGATTAGTTTGTACATCATAAAGGAGCCAGACAACTTTGTAAAGATATTTTAACTATAGAGTTTAAGCATTACATTTGTAATTCTGTGACTTTAAGTTTTATAACTATTATTATTTTATAAACATAAATTCTATCAGAAAAGGGAAATATGGGCTTTAGTGATATGATCAAAGGGGAAGTCTAAGGTATGGAATCGAAGGGAAGCAGACGTGGCCTTCACTTATCAACATTGCAGTTATCCAAGTTAGAATTTGATTCAAACCCCACTCAGGGCTTGCTAGTCCTGATCAACATGTAGCACAATGCTTTGCAAGTTGTAGGCAATCAATAAATATGAAGGGAACAGTTGAATCTCACAGTTGTAGGGATATATAGATAGCATGTTATTAGAAAAATATATAGAAGTTTTAATTGATAAAAGGTACCAACCTAAGTTGAGACACACAGAATAATGTCTAGACATTTGCAATTAGCTCTGAATTGCTATTGTATATAAGCCTTCTCTCCCCAAATGTAGGAGTGGGAGAATAGAGTGAACCAGACCAAATTTTAGGTGGGTTGTGGGTGTGTTCAAAATTATTTTGCTAAAATAAGGACTGAATTCTTGTTTTAATTTCAGTTTATTATAACAGAAATGACTGTTTTATAAATGGAGAGCATTTTAAAAAACACATGATTAGTATTCTACCTTTAAAGTTGAACATGATTTTATTTAATAATGATTCAGTACACTACTCAAAATCCCTATTAATGCATGTCACATTGAGTATCCAAAAATTCTTGTCATACCTCAAGTTATTACTCATTTATATAGCAAAACAGTAAAACTTTGGTCCTTACACTTCTAAATAGTAGTGTTGTCCCACATAGAAACCTTTCTTAAGCCAATTAGGAAATCACCCAATGAAAAACATATTCATTAGATATTTTCATAATCCCTGGAGTTATTTCTCCCCCAAAACAACACACTCTCATGCCAGGATAATCCAAATGTTAAGGTCACTTTCTTTGCAGAAGAGAAAAACAAACTTTTCTGTGAGTATTTTCAGCCAAAACCATTAGCCCTTTTATAGGATCATTCTAGTTGTGTCTATGCAAAATATAGTGAAGAAAAACACTTGCTTAAGTTAAGGATAACAATTTTATGCACTTTTGCTTTACTCTGAGCACATAGCCTTCAAAGAAGCAGTGGTCTTTGGTTAAAACAAACAAACACTAAAGAAAATATCCATAGTATCAGCGGACTGTGTTTCCTGATAGACATGTAATTCATGATGCTGCCAATAGAACAATACAGCCTTTGGGAGTTGGTTAATTCTCTAATGGGCAGAGTTCTATCATCAACAGAAGGTCAAGAGAAAGGAGGAGGGAGTTGTTCTCTTGTTTGGTCCCTGGTTCACGCATAGGAAAATCTCTATGTTTAAGCAGCAACAGATGTCTAATCATCATTAGCAACATCAAGTACAATTTCAAATAAAAAATCACCACTCATATTATTTCTCTCAACTACACTATCTCTGTTATCTCCAGAATTAAGTCTCTTTCCTATCTCAGGCCCCTTAATGTTTGTTTTGTTTCTTTATTTCCATGGATGCAACTAAAGTTTCGAACACATTTTTGGTTGTGATGCTATTGACCTCGCATATTGCGTCTGTAATTTCCACTCAATAATAGAATGTTTGCTTCTGTTACTTTCCAAAATTGTCCGACTGCTGAGCTGGATTCACATCATTAGGTCATCAAACTGCTACGTAGAATAAATAGCAGTACTTTAGTTTCAACTGCAACCTAATTTTACAATTTTATTCCAAACCAGCTTGTTCTAGTTGTATCTTGATTGCCTTGTGAAATGCTGTGTTCATGCTCCATTAGACAAATGCCAACACTATAATTCATCTAGCAGACACATGGAGGTGGGGAGGGATGACAGAAGGTGCTTTCCGGAAGGATACTATTCCAATAGGTTTTGCTAATTGCCATGGAGGGATTTTCTGCTGATCCCTTTGATAGTTTTTACACTGAAAGAGAGTTATTAAAATACAAATGTTTTGCTCCTGAATAACATATAGGGGTTCCTTTTGCTACCAAACACAACCATTTGTCAAAATGGGGAACATATAGATAAGAATATATTATAGATCCTTTTTTGTTCCTGAACATATTCTAAACCAAGGGAAATAACAATGTAAATTTAGTAGGACAGAAAATAGATTTAAGAGGTATTAATTGCATCTTTTAGAAATCTCCAGTTTTTCTCAGTTGATTCATCTGAATATTGACTATTTTAACAATGTAGTGCATTTACTAATATTTCTAATTAATTTTTTTAATGGATGGCTAACAATCATGACCAGTCTAAATATATGAATTTTGCTTGCCTGTCACTTTAACTCTGTCTTACAGGATATTGTATAATGTTTTCTTCATGTTTTATGTACCAGGATACATCTTGCCAAAGTTCTGTTTTGTGAAGTAACTAATCATTACCCAGGTTTGTATTGATTCAATGATTTCCTATTCACCTGGGATTTCTCCTTCTATCCTAACCCACTATACGCCTCATTCTCTCATGGGCCCATTCTTTGTTGCTAATATGAAGTCATAATCATTCAAGTAGTTAAAGTAACTTGACAAAGCACTCATCTGACAACAAATACCTATTTAACATTTACTTATAATCTATAAAACAATGTATTTCAGATTCTGGAAGTAGGTAAAGAGAAAAGTATGTGTCTTAAAATCGTACATAGAAAAAGCAAGAACCATATAATATAAAGGCAAAGTATCTTAAAATTTCCCTATGACAGGAAAATAAAGTATAGTAGGAATTTAAATACAGAGCTTTCACTTTAGATGAGCTTTAAGTAGAGGTTTGGCATGAAGAGTCAGAGGGTGTCTGCAGAGATGGAAGAAGAGTATTCTGAGTATGAGCAAACGATAGTATGAGCAAAGGTCCTGAAGCACAGAATTTAAAGATAGTTAACTAAATAACTATCAGTATTTGAATGATGCAGACATGATTCTGCATATAGAAGAAAGTGTTTAACAAATGTTTATCAGTTGTGTCAAACATTTTATTGAGAATGATTGATAATGTGCATTTCAGGAGAAGTACAGAGAATATTTTGTGATTGAAGCCAAGGACAAAAAAATACCTTTATATTTTTCATTTATGTGCAGTCCATCTTAATACATACCTAGGATATTTGTTCTACTACTTTCCTTTATCATGAAGAACCAGTAGATATGATTATGAGTGGAAATAGTATGCAAGATTTAAACACAGTCATAGAGGGCAAAAATAGACAAGAGTTCTTTGAAACAGTTTCACTTGGAATTTGAAAACATGTTTCTCAACCCACCCCCCAAAATAAATAAAATAAAATAAACTTAAGAAATAAAATAAAATGTGTTTCTCCCACATCTAAGATATATTGGTTTCATTTTGCAAACTGAAAGTTATCTGGTAGTTCTAGTAGAAGAGCAGAAATGGTCTCCAAAGAAAAGCAGTGGTAAATGGGCTTACATCAAACTACCACTGGCTACTTCCACATTTCTTTCTTGGAGGTTAATTTACTCTTATTCAAAAAGCCAAATACACTGCATACAGCCTTTGTGGTCAAGGAGGCCTCTGCTTTCTTTTCTTCTTGGTGTGCTAGTTGCATTCAGTCTGGACTGCGATTCAGAAACTGCTCACATTACTAAGACAAATAAGAGTCTCTTCTGATACATGTCTTTTCATTTATCCACTTACTCAATCACTCACTGGCTCACCCACTCTTCCATTTAATTATTATTCACTCATTCAAGAAACTGCACCCACCCCCTGCCAGGAACTGAATGAAGCGATGGGAACCCAGCAGCAGGCAAACGCGGTTCTTGGGTTCACGGAAACAGAGTCCCGTTCAGACCACATTAACTTCCCAGGACAAACAAGATATTAAGGTGCTGGGAATGGATACTGGAGTGAATATTATTTATCTCCTTTTTTCTTCACCTTTTCATCCTTGACCCTCCCATCAGTATATGAGGGATATGCAAGGAATGTCAAATGTTCTCCCTGGATTCATCCACTGACTCTGCCTCCTTCATCTTTGTCATTCTGCCTGTTTCTACCTTGGATTTACCACAATTTATATGAAAAAAATAAAGGGGTGATGTGCATATTTATAGGCATTTTATTGAACATATTTTTACCCAGAATAATTTAGGATTCAGGGATTATTATAAGAAACTGGAAGATGTATACTATTTCTTATCCAATAATACTTTATATTTTCCTTGTGAGGATTTAATGATTAGCAAAAAAACTAATAGTTATTGTAGGTATATGATTAATCTGGAGTATTTTTCGTCCATTTAATCTCTGTAAGTACTCTATATAAGTATATACAGGTGCTCTTTTAAAATTGAAGAAACTGAGATTTTAAGGGTAATTAATAGAAAAATGACATGTTTTAATAGTTTCCTAAAATTACCTCTTATTTGGTGTCATGCTAATTTTTTAAAATTTTCCTTAAAACTGGAAAGGCAGCCATATATTACTGAAATGAGCAGAGATTCTAGAATGCCAGGGCATGTCTATCCTGTGATTTGTGTTTTACCTAAGGAAAATTGAACAGATTCAATACCACAGACTCAGCTTTTAAAAGGAAAATATTAACCGTCTATCTAGATATGTCAAATTCCTGGACCAGTATAAGGGTTTAGATCCCAGCCATAAGTTAGAAACTAAAAAACATAAGACTTTTTTTTAGGCGAAAAGTTTACAATGGAATGCATTACATCAGTAACGCCATACAATAGATGGCCTCAAATTCATCTCTGCTCCACAAGACCAGAGGGGAAATAGAGTGATTTTCAATAATGCTGCAAAATAATGGACTCAATTCTCCCCTGCATCTTAGGGAATATGGGTTTCTTAAATACAGAGAAACAAATATCTCCCATTTTCATTCCCCTCCTATATCCCCCAATTGAATCTTTCCAAAATTAGATTTAAGGAAAAACCCAGTGATTCACACTGAATAGAACTAACCAATCTGTTGTAGTTTGCATGTGTCTTTGTAAAATGGAGTAATGGTACTTAAAATCTACACACAAATGTTGAATTAAAAAAAAAACTACATTGGAATAAATTTCAAAAATAAGTAATTAAAATATTTAATGTTGAAAGTGGAAATGATCAAATCATTAAAAATATATCAGGAAGATAGAGGAAAAAATTAAATAGAAGACATACACTTTAATTTATGACATGTAATATAAAAATAAAAGGGTGGCATTAACATTATTGATGGCAATGTTGTATTTATATTGATTATTTCACATCTTCTAGCTGGTATATTAATTATCTTCTAGTTGTATATCATTTGATTCTTCCATAAGCCATGTAATGTAGGTAATTATTATTACCCTTGTTTTGCAGATGAGGAAGCCATACTTATGATAACAGAATTATAAATGGACTCTTTTGAACGTTATCTGTCTCCAAAGTCTGAGAAGTTAAACAGTACTCAATAATGGGTTGATGCATAATTAGTGTGTGTGTGTGAGTATGTGTGTGCATGCATGAACACATGCATGAAATGTGGCTTCTCCAAATGACTTCATCATATACATATATATGTATTTGGCATATTTATATTTTGAATACACATAACTTTTATCTATCTATCATCTATCTATTTATCTATATAAACATACCTAAGAAGACATGTTCAAACCAAGGAATTTATAATGAGGGAAATATAAATCAAAATAATATTGAAATACTAAGATACTATCATATATATATTGCATTATCAAAAACCATGCATTTGATAATACTAAGTATTTGAAAGGAGGTGTGCCAGGTATTTAACACAATGTGAATCAACATATATACATATATGTATGTATATATATATACATATATAAATAAACTTGTATGATATCTTTGGAAAAAATATTATCTGGTAAAGTGAGCATACTTAACCCAAGAATATACATTGGAAATATCCTTGTATTCATACAATAGGAGAGATACACTTTTTTAAATTTATTTTTTTAACATTTACTCATTTTTGAGAGAGAGAGAGACAGAGCATGAGAGGGACAGGGCAGAGAGAATGGGGACAGAATTTGAAGCAGCCTTCAGGCTTTGAGCCGTCAGCACAGAGCCCAACAGGGGATTTAAACCCCTGAACCATAAGACCATGACCTGAGCCGAAGTCAGTCACTTGACCAACTGAGCCACCCAGCTGCCACTAGGAGAGTTAATTTTACAAAGTACACAGAAGGATTGTTGATAATAAGGGAAGAAAATTGGAAACAAGTTAAATATTCATTGAACAGAAGTTAGTTAATCAAATATCCTATATTCACCCAATGAACATAATACAAGATCCATTCTGTGATATGAATGGATCTCAGAAACATAATATTAAGCAAAACATACATACTACAAAAGAGTATGTTGAATATAACTTTTAAAATATTAAGTTAATTTAAAAATAAGTAAAAGTAAGAAATTGTCTAGTAAAACACACACATTTGGCAGATGAATTAATTACATCAGGGAAGAATTTAGGGAAACTGGTTGCCTGATTAGCAGAGTATAAATATGTGTAGGTAACTTATTGGTCATTTTAATTTATTGTGGTGCATGATGGGTCTTGCCTGTCTATTGTATTAGTAAAATAAAGAACACAAAATAGAATCAAAATGGACAACGGTAATTCCACAGCAACATATAATACTGTTTCATGAAGCAAGAATTATGATGGTCAGTAAAACCTTGGATTGTGAGTAACTTGTTCTGCGAGTGTTCTGCAAGACAAGCAAGCATTTCTAATAAATGATAACTTGACAAGTGACCAGCATCTTTCAGTACGAGTAGCACATGACGCCAAACGTCACATGATCACAACTGAGCCAATGGTTCTTGAAATTCGCTTTGATATGTGAGCGCTTTGGATGACAAGCTTATTTCCAGAACAAATTATGCTTGCAAACCAAGGTTTTACTGTATTTTCTTTTGTGCATCTGACTCCACCCCTAAAATGAGAGAAAAAAAATAGCAGAATTGTTCAAATCCATATTTCCAGTTTGGTTGGGATTTATTTCATTCTGGATGGGATAGCATCTGTGACAAGATTTAACTATAACCATCCTCCTGAGTGTATGAACAAGGCCCTGTGAGCAATACCAGCTTTATTTCCATCACACACATTACTTTCCCCTTCCTCTATCCCTAGATCCTCCAATATCAGGATGTTACTTCCATCTCTATCAGATGGTTTTAGGTGGGTTTCTAAAGAAACAGATTCTGAGATAAGCTTTGTATGCAGGAAGTTGGTTAGGAAGTGCTTCTAGGATAAAAACAAAACAAAACAAAACAAAACAGAAAAATCTCTAACCGAGTGAAGAAAGCAGAGTTTATCAGATGGAGTGGTTGTAATGGAGAAAACCTGCCATGAGCTCCGCAGAGGGATGGCTTTGAGGACATTTCTAATAGAGGTAGGGACCTTTGTATTCCACCACAGGTGACTCATTGGATGCTGACTGCATGACATGGCTCCCTTTGATGTCTAAAGAGGGGCTTCGGTGTGGGTGTGAGCTGTTGGCAGCAGAGATTCCCCTGGCTGAGGCACGGGTGCCTGTATCTTGAGGGGAGTCTCCAGACAACACACCTCTTGCACACCAGGGCCCCCTTGGATTCAGTTGTGTGCAGATGCATGTCTCATCTACTTGTGTAGACGTGTCACCGTGTCTAGCATTGGAACTGAGTCAGTGAAGTACCATCACGTGGTGGCTTATATTACCATGCATTACATTTATACACTGGAATTTTTATAATTCTCACCTTACAGTACATTATTATAATTGTATCCCACCTCTCCATCCTCAACACATTTATTTCCCCAGTTTTGAAGGGTACAAACTGAGTCTCTAATTGGTTAAGTAGTCTGCCTCCTATAAAACCATTGATTGTGATTGAACTACAGCACTCCCCATGGTTTTCTATATTTAACTTCAGGGCTTTTTATAAAATAAAATGAAATTAGCTTAGATTCAACAAAAATCAAGGCAGACTTCTGGAAAGCCCAAGAGAGCTAAATGGCAAATCATCACCCACAAAATGTATGACAAACAGTTCAGCAGTAGAGGCCGGGTAAACTTCTTGCGAGCCAGTGAAAAGATATTCTCACAGGGGCGCCTGGGTGGCTCAGTAGGTTAAGCCTTTGACTTTGGTTCAGGTCATGTTCTCACAGTTCCGTGGGTTAGAGCCCCAAGTCAGGCTCTGTGCTGAAAGCCTAGAGCCTGCTTCGGATTATGTGTCTGCCTCTCCCCTACTCATACTCTATCTCTTTCTGTGTCACTCTCAAAAAAAAAAAAAAAAAGGATACTCTCACAAAAGTATGTTAAGAGTGTGTTTATAGACAATATACCAGGGGCGCCTGGGTGGGTCAGTGGGTTAAGCATCCGACTTCAGTTCAGGTCATGATCTTCCCATTCGTGGGCTCTAGCCCCGGGTCAGGCTCTGTGCTGACAGCTAGCTCAGAGCCTGTTTTCAGATTCTGTATTTTCCTCTCTCTCTGACCCTCTCCTGCTCACACTGTCTCTCTCTCAAAAAATAAATAAAACATTAAGAGAAAAGAAAAAATAGAGACAATATACCAAAGTTCAAGCAGTTTACTACCCTTAGTTGTCAAAATGACTACCACTGTATCGTTTTAAGAACTTGTATCCACAGGGGAAAGATGTCCCATTCTGAAAAGCAGCAATATTAAATAAAAAGCAAGGAATTAAAAAAAAACTGCCATGAAAGCATTTGTGCAGAGAATAAAAGACAAAACTAAGAGAAAGAACAGGCATCCCCAAATTGTTATGCCAATAGAAAAGTGAAGGAGAATAAAATTTAAAAATGTTATAAAACATGTTTCTTTTTTAATCAAGATCTAAAGAAAAAGAATAAAATTTCAGTGGATTACAGATAAGACAACAGACGGAGATAAAAAGTGAGTGGCATAAGTGAGGAGAGAAATGTGGAATAAAAATAAAAACACTAAAATGATTGCAGTACCATAAAACAAGGCACTTTTGAAAACATAAGGTAAAGGACGAGCAATTCTGTTTGGGAAAAAGCAGAAATTAAAATTATATGAAGAAAATGAAAGGTTTTTGTTATAGACAAAAGTAGAATCAAAATAAAAGCTAGAACTTCTTACAAGCGGAGTTGAACAAATGGGAGATGAAAATTTTCAATTCTTGAAACCAAAGTTGCCCCACAGTAATTATGTGAATATTTAGATGAAAAGGACAAAACATGAACAAGATAAGGCAACATAGAGAATTATACACGCCCATCCCATTAAGGTTTTTAGATTCAAGAATGTGGAAATAATCTGATAGCTAGTGAGTGCTAACACCCACAAGTCACCCAGACCAGAAAAATAGCTGATGAATTTTAGATATTATTTTAGCATCCAGTCATTAGTGTGAAAAGATCAACTGAAGCATATTAAATTTTTAAGAGAGTTTATTTGAGCAAAATGCGTTTCCATTTGGGCAGCATCAAGCTGGGAGTGGTTGGGAGTGGTCCGTCTACAGGAGTCAGGGAAAGACAGTTAAAGTGAAGCAGCAGAAGTGAAGCGAGGAAGTCTTTTTGGCTATAATGAAGCAGTTGTGTTATTTGGACAAGCTGGCCAGGCGTTTGTAACAGATTGCCCTTAGGTTTCAATTGCTTAATTCTAAGGCATGACCTGCAAAGGTTCTGGTTTGCTCACCCAGGCTCCTAACATGGTAAAGCCCCCTCACTTTCATGGTCTCTGGGTTTCATTAATTGAACGATAGGCTTTCACCAAGAAGCAAGGACGCATGGAACTGCTTTTTCTGAGAAATAGAAATTGAGAATTCCCTACATCATAGGCGGAGTAGCCAGAAGAGTCAAAATTGAACTCATGTGTCTGTTGAATCAGCCTAACGAGTGGTCATGATTAGGTTATAGATACTATGACCATTATGATAATGAAATAATTTTTTTTCCCAAAATCATGCCGGTTCATCGAAGCAGTTCAAAGCAGTGCGTGCTGTTCCTGGAGACACCTGTCCCTCACCACTCTGATGTCACTGTGCAGGGTGGCCAGCTCTGTAAGCACTCACAGCATCAGGACAGCTGGTTAAGTCGCTAAGCACATCAGCAAGACCAGCAGGCACCCCCGCCTTCACATAGGTTGCATCACTGATGAGCAGGGGAGCCTGTACTGCCCCCCAGATCTGCTGCTCAACAAGGGTGGACCCTCACATTAGTCCACTCCTGGCTTGGGCCAAAGCTCTACCAGAGGGCTCCTGTTCCCCAAAAGTGTCCCCAGGGTGGCTAGTTCTCTTTCCCTCCCTCTGCCCTCCCTTCTCTCTCTTTCTTCCTCTCCCTCCTGCCTGTTCCACTCTTTTCTCCCCCTTCCCTTCCTTCCTCCCCCTCCTCTCCATATGTGTGAGTTATAAGTTTCCACCATACAGATTTAATAGATATAAATAACTTCAAGGCCATGAATGACAGTAAAATGTAGGGAAAATTAGAAATGACTAGAGCATTCACTGTCTTTGCGTTAAAGTCATTTATTGTAGCATAATCTAATAACTTTTAATTCTTTATAATGGCAAGCAGCTTGCACAAATTCTGAAAAATTCACAATTGGTTCTCCTTAACCTGAAGGAGCTGGCTTGGATGTGCTGTTTGGTACTGGGGTGGGCCACAGGCAAGTGGGGATGCCAGGGGACAAGCAGATGTCTATCACAGGGGACCAGAGGAGATATAATGTTGCTTTACCACAGTGATGTCACAGAGAAAGCGATTTGTGATCTGTTTTTGAAGGTAAAAACAAGACTTGTTGTTAAATTAGATGAAATTAAGGAAGAGTATACTATATGCAATGTGAATAGGAAAATATATTTATTAATTTATTCCATAAAAAACAGGTCCACAATCTCTTATCCAAAATCAGTGAGACCAGGTGCCACTCATTTTTTTAAAGGAGTAATCTGGTACATATAATATATGTTAAATAATATCCCCAGTCGGGTAAGGACAATGCACTTAAAAAATATAACCGGGGTGAAAAAGCACGAATATTTACATGAGCTGGGTAAGTAACAACCGTGAACATGTCTCCATTCATTCAGGTCAGGTTTTGCTGCAGAAAGCAAAATACATGCTGGATAAGTGGAGATATACACTATCTTCCTGATGTAAAGATCTCACAAATTAATACGATATAATACAAATATGGTTGGAGCACTAACAGGGATCTAGTTTTTACGTATTAAATAATTTTAGGGGCGCCTGGGTGGCTTAGTCGGTTAAGCGTCCGACTTTCGCTTAGGTCATGATCTCGCGGTTCGTGGGTTCGAGCCCCGCGTCGGGCTCTGTGCTGACTGCCGGCTCAGAGCCTGGAGCCTGTTTCAGTCTGTGACTCCCTCTCTCTCTGACCCTCCCCTGCTCACGCTGTCTCTCTCTCTCTCCTAGAAATAAATAAAACATTAAAAAAAATAATTTTAACAGTTACATCTAAATAGAAACGCAAAGGAAAAATATCTATTCTGTATCCAAGTGAGACCCAAACCAGAGTTGTTCAGTATCAAGCAAAATGATAAGGCAGCTTCATATGGGATGCCGCTGAAGCAAAACCTTTAGGATTTAGGTAAATCTCGGGCACCTGGCTGGCTCGGTGGGTTAAGAGCCTGACTTTGGCTCAGGTTATGATCTTGTGGTTTGGGAGTTCAAGCCCCGGGTGAGGCTCTGTGCTGACAGCTCAGAGCCCAGAATCTGCTTTGGATCCTATGTCTCCCTCTGCCTCTGTGCCTCCCCTGCTCATGCTCTGTTGCTCTCTCTCTCTCTTAAGAATAAATAAACATTAAAAAAATTAGAATTTAGGTAAATTTGTACTCAGAGATATTTGTTGTGGCACCGCAGCACAATCATCTAAAAAAATAAATTTACACAAAAATAAATCACAGATAAAAAATAGCAACATGGATGGACCTTGAGGGTGTTATGCTGAGCGAAATAAGTCAGGCAGAGAAGGACAGATACCATATGTTTGCACGTATGGGAGGATTAGGAGGAACTTGACGGAGGAACAAGGGGGAGAAGAAGGGCGGAAATGGTGGGGGAAAGGGAGAGAGGCAAACCATGAGAGACTCTTGAATGCTGACAAAAACTGAGGACTGATGGATGTGGGGGGGAGGGGGGGATGGGCATGGAGGAGGGCACTTTGGGGATGAGCACTGAGTGTTATGTGGAAACTAATTTGACAATAAACTATTAAAAAAAAAAGGAAATATAAAAAAAAGAAAAAAAAGAAAAAAATAGTGTTTTAAGAGGGAAACTATAAAAGTATTAGAATATAATAAAACCAACTCAATGTGTATTAAGATTAGCCTAACACTGCAAACAAAAGGTAGATTCTATAAATGAAAAGATTAATACATTTTGTCATATAAACATTTAAAAACTTATGTTTTTTAAATATCTTATTCAGGTCAATGAATTTAAGAAATCTGAATTCATTGTATATGGAATATTCAATGTACATAATGAATATTCGTTGTATATTGTATATTCAATGTAAAATTTAAGAAATATAAATTACAGAGTAATCTCTCCAACATATCAAAAATTCCATACATCAATAAGAGTAGCAATCGTTAAAAATTAAAGAAAACCACAGAAGTTGACAGAAAAATAGATAAATGCACAGAGAATGTGCATGACGAATCAGCTTTCTTCATTCCACAGACTCCCTTCCCTTACGTCAGTGCAAAACCCCTTGTAGTTTCCAGGGCTCAGCTGGATGTACAGATACCAATTCTCACTGAAACTGAGAGGAGCCTGGGAGGGCTGAGCTTCAGCCTAGTGAGAAAGGATGGTCATGAGACCTAAGAATTTACGTCCCATGTTTTACCAACAAGTGCTACTGGACCACCAGTTTTTATAATAATGGCATTAATTAAAGTATATCCTTCAGAGCATAGGTGAGTTTTTTTTCTCACTGATGACATAACTTAAAATTGAATAAAAGGATCAGTGGGTGCCTGGAGTGAGGTCAGAGGGAGAAATGAATAGGCAGAGTACCGAGGAATTTTAGGGCAGTAAAACTACTCTGTATGAAATCATAGTGGTGGATACGTGTCCAAACCCATAGACTGTAAAACACCAAGGGTGAATCCTAATGTAAACTATGATGATAATGATGCCTCCATGTAGGTTCATTGATTGTAACAAATGTATCATTTAGACTTAGACAGGAGATGTTGATAATGCAGGAGACTGCTTGTGTAAGGGCAGGGGTCTGTGGGAACTCCCTGTACCTTATGCTCCATTTTGCTCTGAAGCTAAAATAGCCCTAAAAAATAAAATCGGTTAAAAAAAAGTGTTTATCACCTGCTACACACTAATCAATAGATGGTAATGATTATTATGTCCCATGCAATATTTTTTCTACTAGATATAGATGCAGAGAACATCGTATTATATTTTTATGCTTTCTTCCCAATTTATGATCTACAGTCATTAAAAAGTAATCCAGTCCCATGGGTAAGATTCCAAAGTTGTTCTCCATGTTTGCAAAAATCTCTAATGGTTAAGAATATCAATATTATAAACATTATAAATCAAGTGGCCTTTGTGGAAATGTATATGTAATATACATATGTAATTCCCATATTTGTGGGAAAAGATTTTAGAAATTATGGTTGCTGACATCATTCAGTGATGCAGTCACTTGTATATGCCATGGAATAGAAGCTTTGCCTGGCTATGACTCTCGATCTAAACTCGAAGCTGAACATTTCTCTCTGTATATACTGATACACATGTTTTTAAATATGAAACAAGAACAATCAATGAAGGGAAAATATGGCTAGTACTCTGAACTCAATATAGCTTATAAAAGGCAATTGTATTTAAAAGAGATGTGTAAAACATGCATACTCTTTTTTCCATTTTACTGGATGGAGCTTCTCTTCTTGAAAACAAAACAAAATACAACAGAACCAAGATTCGATTGACTCTACATTGTCAGCAGGCTAAATTCCAAACCGATAGCATGACTTCAAGAAGTACATCACAATTTAAGCTTCAATCTACCTTGCCAACTTCATTTCACACAACTAGCTAGTGACCTCCATGGGCCAAATGATTTGGCAGCTGGGAACTTATATTTTCTCATTTTCTCTAAAACAGGAATTATTATGTACGGATGGCTGTTAGAAAAAAAAAAGAAAGATGAATTTTTCAACAAATGTAGCAGCTCTCCACCTGAAAATTAATTTACTTCTCTCAGGTGCTAAAAAGTATCATATATAAATGAACCTTGCACTAGTAACTTTTTACTGCAAAACTGTATCTTATATGTGTGTGTGTGTGTGTGTGTGTGTTCGTTCCAAGAACATTCCAGAGGCATGATGTGGAGGAAAGAACAGAGTTTTGGAAAAAAACAAAAATTGTTTTATTTGAATTTTGTTTTTCCACTAACGACTTGCTAGTCATTAAATTGTTAGCTAAATTTTAACAAGTTGAAATATAAAAGCATTGCAATTCTGAAGCATATTGGATCTTCTTAAATTAAAATTAATTTGATTGAATGAAAATACAATGCATGTTTATGTATGTTCATTACAAAAGAAACAGAACAATGGCAAAAATTATCTAAAACAACAAGCAATTATCTATTTCCTAAGGAGTAATAATTCCTGTTTATGCTTTGGTAAATATTCTTCCATTGTTTTCTGTTAAATGAACATGTGTTTAAAACATATGTAATACATAATGTGGATGTAAAATGGAAGTGACTTTGAAAGCAAATGTTATTTTGTAACATGCTCTTTTCTTCCTCACCAAGTATTGAATGGATAGGTTTAAATAGTTCATTCATTCAGCTTAGCAATTATGTTAAGTGCCTACTCTGTGTCAGATACTTTTCACGCAGGTGAGATCAGCAAGTAAACAAGAAGATAGCACTTCTGCCCCTAACATATGGTAGGTAAGAGGAAACATTCTACCAAAAACATGAATGAGGAAATTGCTTGTTTTTAAAAGTCTTTACTAACTAAAGATAAATCAATTTGATAGATACATAAAATGGTCTTGATGCTTTTCTCTCATCCATGTATCCGGTCTTGAATTTTTATGTTTCTCTAGAAGAGAGATTCATAGATCTAAATTTTCATATTGATCCAATGGTATTTCATTAGACTGATTCTGTTGTTGTTGACTTGCTAGGTATATGTAAAATATATGAAACAAAATTGTTCTTCGAAGAATTTTTGCTTCATTTTATACTTAACTGTAGATTCTGAGTTGTACCTGTGTTATAATCCTGTCAAAAAAGTAGTTGGCTACAAACATATTTTTGAGGAGCAAAGTAGAAAAGAGAATATTATATTCAGTTTTAAGGACTATCTCTCATAGTTCCTGGATCTTAGTTGATGTTCCATAAATGATGGTTTTGTTCCAAAAGCCTGTTTAACAAGAATGGGTAAGTCCCCATGCAAATATCGCCAACACACACACACACACACACGCACGCACTCACGCACACACACACACACAAAGCCAGACACTTCTAATTTACATAGGTGAGGAAAGGCATGCTTCTGTCCTTATGAAATGACCAAACTGTATAACAAAGGGAAAACCAAAAATGTTTTCTAGCATTAAAAAAATGATTCTAATATTTATTTTGACATATACGTTGTTCATAGAATTGGATACTTGCTTTTTAAAAATATTCTGTTTGTCTTGAATAAAATGTAGGAATTGTGTGTATTATAAAAATGCTTTTAAACAAATACTATAAGGACTTTTTTCTTGTTTGCATTATTGTATATTTCTATGCAGAGTTTTTGAATAGCTTTACTCCTATTGAGTGGTTCCAGTGTTTACCATTGGGATTTAAGCGTGTTCAATTAGTGTAAGAAACTTTTCCTTACGTGCATTATTTCATATTTTCCTGCAAACTTCTTAAGTAGCAGCAATATTTCTTTTGAATAGATAGCTTTCTTTTCCATTGAATTTTAAAAGAGTATTCAAGATGAAATCACTCATAAACGGGTACATCAACTCTTCCTACATTAGAGGAACTAACCAACCTTAACTTGTTGATTGAGCTAATAGTATGTTTAAATATACATCTGTCTTGATGAGAACTTAAAAACTTGGATCATTGAATGAGAATGAGACAAAGATGCTTTCAGAAAGTTTCTAAGTTATAATTTTATTTTAAAAAGAGTCTTTTTTATTATCTTTTCTTTCAGTTCTGTTACTTGTGAAATATCACATCAAATTCTGTTCTGTATGTCTGTGTATTTAACTTGGTAAATTTTATTTGTAATACCAGCCAAGGATGAATCAGAAATGACTGAGAATTGAGGGAAAATAACTAAATGAAACACATATAACTGGAAAAACAGTAGGAAAATAAGAACGTGAATGACTGTCAAATAAATTCAAAGCTTTCCTTCAAGTTTATTTTTGTATAAAAGTCATTCTTTAAGGTTACCTGCAGACTAAACTCATCTTGTTTGTTACTCAGGCCTAAATTCAAAGAGGAAAATCACCAGATTTACATTTTTATTAATAATGTATTTTAAATTTTCCTTCGGCATTTTAATGAACCTAAACTTGAATGCTTCTCTATTTCATTACATACTTAAATTTTTCTATATGGGGTCATTGCAGAGGTTTTCCACAAAGAAATAATTGAAACCTTAAATCAAACAATTTCAGAGAATAATTTTTTTTTTTGTAATGGTTGGTGGTACTTGTTCAAAACTATGTGTCCTTTAAAAATGAAAGCAATAGATTAAAATATCTAGGACAATTCATTTTTTTAACTTTTTACATATTGTTATGCTTCCTAACTCAAAATATCATTACTGATTTGATAATGCGTATGGAAATTGAAGAAAGAAGATGTCAATAGCATGATAGAATGCATATGGAACTATTAGACATATATATAGATATAGATATATTAGATATATATTTAAATCTAACCTTTTTAGCATTAAATATTAAGTACACATTCAGTATTATTAATTCCCCTATATAGTCAGCCCTTAAGTAATACCTAGAGCAAATGGAAACTCTTACTGATCAATCTGACTCAATTTAAGTGAACATTACTCATTTTTGTGTGGTAATGAATGAATGGGCTCCTTGGGTCCAGTCCAGTAAATTAAACTTCAATTTCTAAAGCAAGTTTAGAAGCAAGCATAGAAAATAAACAAAACAAAACAAAATCAACATAAAGATTTTTACAAGAGCATCAAAAAAGAAATTAAATTCTTAGAAATAAATCTCACAAAACAGATACAGGATCTGTATGCAGAAAGCTACCAACCTGAGGAAATAATCCAGAGATTATATATCTTTGGGTAGGAAGACTCACTATTGTTAAGATATCAATTCTTTCCAACTTGATCTGAATCATTGCAGTGGTTCAGTTAAATTGGGTGCTGAGACTGATGCTTGGCCACTTTGAGGTTCTCCTGCTCCCGAGCCCACAGGCAGAAAAAGTTATAACTCTAAAGGCCTTTGCCAGTGAACTATTTGCTGATACAGTATTGCTTCCATCAAATGAGAGGATATCCGTGTAACTCAAGAGACTCATCGGGGAGACTCTTCTAATCCCACCTCTAATAGTCAATGTCAGTGAAGGAGTAGAGCAACCTCATAGAGGCAGAATCCTTTACAGCTTAGACCTTTCAGGTAAATTATCTCTCCTCAAACACAACTAAAATATTCCACCACATTTTGGATAAAATGTAAAATCTTTAGTCGAGGCTCAACTCACTTTTCTCCCTGCTTACCTTACATCAGCAAATAGAGCTTCCATCCAACCTTCATGTTGTCAAATTGATTACTGTTCTCTTTGTACGTGCTCTCTGGTGGGATTTTCTTGACACCTTGTCCTATTTAAACTCTTACCTACTATGAAGATATGACCTTATATTTTCTCTGTGAAAGACATCCTAATCTTAGAAGTTGGTTGTTAATTTTTTTACAATTGATTCTTTGCCATAAGCAACTAATTGAGTGGCTAGCCTTCATACTTTTTTCATACACATTCATACATTTATTCTTCCACTAAATCAAAAATTATCTGTTGTTTGCCTCCTGTCTTAATTCATTATGATGTCAACAGACATATAATGTCTGTCCCTAGTTCTTCATTCTTGCTTCTCAGATGGTCCTGGAATCCACCACATGTTCACGTTTTACTCCCAGCGTAGTTCCGAGACCGTGTGATTTCTTGTAACAGCAATCTCCCATCAGTTCATCCCTAGGTATCTCACACTTTGATGACTAACTCCTATTTCCACCTAGAGTCTCTAGCATATGTATTTGTATCTAGTATACATTTGTATCTACAATGTTTCCATTCTACCTCTTTCACAGATGTTCTTACTTTCCTATTAAGCAGCTTCAATTCCACTGCGACCACCACCTCCACTCTTCATACTCTGCACTCTCTTTCTCCACTTGCTAGATAGCAACTTAAATTGAACTGTCTCCCTCATCAGCATGAAGCATGCAGCTAGGCAGGTGTTGAGAAAAAAAATATATAACCACAGTGACAAGTTTCACTGGAAAATCATAACCCTGAACGCTAAGTGGACCCTATTTGCTTCCTTCCTGTCCTTTAACATCCCCAACACTCCAAGTGACTATTTCATGCCTAATCTCTGCTCACAGCTTTAGTATCATAGACTCTTCCATACTTATTTTCCACTGATGTTCTGACTTACTGGCTTCCTCAAAAAAGGAGAACTTACACATATTTCCACCACCTTAGACTTAATGACCACAAGCATCTTAACCCATAGACTTTGCAACCACTCCTGTAATGAGAAGTACACTTCCCTTCTGCTATCTCAGGCCAACATTTCAGTTTATGCTTAGGTTTCAATCTCCGGTCAAATATCTAAGCATATTGCTGCAGCGGTCCTACCTTCTTAAACTTATATAACATCGTTCGTTTTTTCTCCAATGGATCATTTCCAGCAGCATTAAAATATGCTGCTACAGACACACTTCCTCTTTGTTGTAAGAACTGTTGAATTGATTTATTTGATAGCTTCAACTCCTCTTCTGTTTTCTTTTATGTTTTCCTTTTTTTATGTTTTCTTTTTCTGTTTTCCCTCTAATGGCCAATTTTATGTTTCAACTTCATTAGGATATAGTCTCTAATTATTCAGGTGAACACTAGTTTAGAAGCTGTTGTGAAGGTATTTTGTAAATGTGATTCATGTTGACTTTAGGTAAAGGAGCTTATGCTTTAATCTCCTTATCAGAATGGGTCTCATTCAATCTTGAAAGGCCTTAAGAGTAGAACTGACACTTCCCAGGAAGAGAAGAAATTCTGCCCATGGACTGTAGTTTCAGCACCTGCAAGGAATTCCAGCCTGCTCTTCCCAATAGCCTGCCCTGTGGACTTCACATTTGCCTAGTGAGCCCCCTCAACTGCATAAGCAAATATCTTGCAAATAATTTCTTGCTATTTATTTCCTACTGGCCCTGTGTCTCTGGTGGTGTTATATCTGCTGTACCCACTTTTCTACCACAACTACTTTGATGATGTCAACATTAAGTTCAATGCCATAAAATCCAACATTTCATTTCAGTCTTCATATTGATTGAGGAGCCTCATCGTCATAGTCAATTGATCTCATTCTTTGATACGACTTATTCACTTGGCTCAAAACTTCCACATTCTCCTGATTTTCTTTGTTCTTTAATAAATACCTCTCTCCTTTGCAGATTCGTCTTCAAGTGTCTGGACAGATTGATGATGTCACTTTATTTATTTGTTCTTTAAATTTTAGCCATTCTGATAAGTATGCAGTATATCTCATTGTGGTTTTAACTGTATTTTCCTAGTGGTAAATCACGTTTAACATCTTGTGTGTGTTTTGAACCATCTGTATATATTTGTTAAAGTGTCTCTCTATGTATTATCCCTATTTTATAGTTGCATTTTTATTGTTGAGGTTCAAGATTTCTTTATATATTCTAGATATTAGTATTTGTCAGCTATATGATTTAGAAATATTTTTTCCCCACTCTGACTATTGAATTTTGTCAAATGCTTTTTTCTACATTGATAAATCAGACCATCTGATTCTTCTTTTGGATTACATTGATTGGTTTTTAAAATACTGACCCAACACTGCATGTCTGGAATAAACCCTACTTGGTCATGGTGCATAGTTATTTCTATACATTACTGAATTTTCTTTGCTAATATGCTGTTAATGATTTTTACGTCTATTCACGAGGCATATGGTCTGTCTTCATTCCACAATTCAGCATTTTCTTATATTTATTTGATATATAATGGCCAAGGTTGTAAGTTTACTCAGTAGAAGGAATAAGGAGAAGTGCATCTACTCTGCCTTTCCAGGAGCAAAAGTGCTGTCACAGCATTTGAATTCAAGCCCCCCCCCCCCCACAANATGTATATAACAACAATGAAAACTAATTCTTTGATCTTGTATTCATCATCTCATTTACTCCAGCCAATATATTCCAAGGGATATTGTTACTACCACTTTACACATTAAGAAGATGATGCTTATGAAAATTATTCTATAATAGGTCAATGATATACATGGAAGAGATAAGATTTGAACCAGAGAAATTGTCCTCAGAACCTATTTTATAAGCACAGAGCCAAGTTACCTTTCTTATTTAAGTGATGACTACACTTTAATTATGTCACTTATATTTTAATAAGAAAGTTGAGTGAAAAAGGATCACTGTTATTTTCTGAACATACAGAAGAAAATTACATATATATATTCTATAAAAATATATTTGGAGACAAAAACATTTAATAAAATATTTGTGTAATATACTTATATTAGGGCCACATAAATATAATTAAGCTTATCTTGTTCTCCTAGAAATATATATAAACATATATATATTGCATTTAAATGCAAATGCAAATGAGGTGATATAACCAGGCATAAAGCCAGCTTTAAATTAATGAATGAAGGTTATAATAAAGCTGCATGCTATGTTAAGTTTTACAAAACACATTTACATTCTAAAACACGTTGTAACATTCAACCATGCTATATATTATAATATTAAAATTTCATCTTTCAAAATAGAACATTTTTCAATTACTCATGTAATTATGTTTACTGAAAATGTCAGTGACCTATCTTATCATTACAGCTTTCTAAATTCATTTGGGTGATGAGGCTATTATTTTCAATTTATGGGTTAAAATTATTTTTCAACATAAGCAAAATTAAAGAATATAAACCAATAGAGCACAGTTTTTTAAAAATTAATTGTTAAAAAGCTTTTTAGTTTCTCTTCATAATCTGGTTATTCTAAAAAAGTCATAACAATAATTAATAGTGTTCTCTCATATATTGTTAAAAGACCACATTTGAGCTTTAATTTTCCTTTTATTTTATCCCTCCACATTTTTCTTTTTTTCTCTGTCTATATAGTCTTTTGAAGTAGATTTTTAACTATAGGGTACATAATGGATTATATATATTTCATAGTCTTGACACGTATATGTACAATTGTAAACTAAAATGCAGTTATCCTAATTTACAAGGCACATATGACGCTAAATATGGCATATAGTAATTATTTTTAGAAAAGAAATCTTGAATAAGAGAAATCTCTTTTGAACAGTAACCCTATTAATGTTGTAATAATAATTAAGCATGCCCACTAATAGCTTCATATATTTGTATTCATTCATTCATTTACCAAGCATTGATTACTGTCAGAAATAAGGCCAGTCACTGGGGATGTAATTATAAGTAACAAATATTTCTATCTCTAAGCCTGCAGAGGATTTTAGTCAAAGGCCTAAATGTATATGAAAATAACTTATTAAAGTGTTTTTATTTTTTTAAATTTTTCAAATTTTTATTTCTGAGAGAGAAAGAGAGAGAGAGAGAGAGCGTGAGCAGGAGAGGGTCAGAGAGGGAGACACAGAATCTGAAGCAGGCTCCAGGCTCTGAGCTGTCAGCACAGAGCCCGACGTGGAGCTCGAATCCACCAACCGTGAGATGGTGACCTGAGCCGAAGTCGGACAGTTAACTGACTGAGCCACCCAGAGGGCCCATTACGGAATCTTTAAAAAGATCTAGATATGAATATATATTAAACACAGCCTAAGGTGTTTGTCTATCTGTTTGTTTGTCTCAACCAGGGGTTAAAAAAACCCCAAAACATGTTATCAAATCTCTCCTTTCATAAAGATGTCTGTCTCTCTCAGTGTGGAATCATAAGCTTGAATCCCACAAACTAAATATTTTCCTATTTTAACAACTCTACTCCTTTTCCACTCCCCATTCCCCTGAGAAAAAAAGATTTTTTCTTTACTGATACTTTTGCCTTAGTATCTGGTCTTAGCTTCATGTTTTTAACCGGTGCTGCAGACAGATGTCATGTAATGAATGGTGAGGCCCATGTCATACGTCACCTCCTCCCGGGGTCAGGAGACCTTCTGACTCCCCAGTTATCAGATGAATTAGGCAAGAGCAGTTGACAGTCTCCTCATAATGATATGGACAGGCACCAGAAGTTCTTCACTGCATCTAAAAGAAATACTAGGAACATAATAAGTTACTACTCTATTTGCCACCATAAAAAATATGGGGATAGACATGTATTTCCATATATTAAAAGTCCAACATTATTAAAGTAAATTTCTCAAAATGCAGTCTTTCTCATTATTGAGCTGCAGGTACTGGAGCCCTGTGTGATATGTGTTGTTCTCCGTCACCTGTGCCTTGGTCATCATGTGAACCTTTATTACCAGAAGCCAATGGTGACCTGTTATCTAACTTCCCGTTTCAGATATCAGCTGTATTAGAAATCCCACAGGACATTTGATTCTCTGATTTCCAGTCCAACCTGTAATCACTAGAATTAAGTACGATGCATTTTTTTAGTAAAGACATGAAGGTCTGTGCGAAAGAGCTGCATAGACTGAAGCTTGCTCTTTTCATACAGAAGCTATTGATATAACAGGAAGAAACTAATGTGTTCCTATCCTTCACTTTTTTCTATCATATCTTAAAGATGTTTGATAGAACATCCAGTTTATAGGATGTGGCCTAAGCTAAAACTTAAAGGTATAAATTAAAGTATAATTTAAAAACTTTTAGTTCTCATGCTAATCAATTGCAAAAATATTTCAAATTTGGGAAACATCACAGAAAACAAAAATTGTATAAAATTATCTGGTTTGTAGCTTCATTCTTTCCTTAGAAACACCTGCTACATAACCAATATTCTATCAAGTGTTCTCATGGCAGAAAATAACAAGATTCTGCACACAAATGTAAAGTTTACTCTTTAACTTAGTCTTCCATAAACTTCTTTCTGATTTAATGTTTAAGTTGTACCTGAGCTTGGTTTCACACAGTGAATTTTAAACCGTATGGCACATACATAACCCTCTGATCTGAAATAGAGTGTAAAAAAAAAATGTGTGAAAAATTAAATTATAAGCTTGACTGAATTAATGCTGTTGAAATTTCAGAAACATTTATTTGCTTGTTTGTCTAAGTCTGCCTTTCCTAATAAAATTAGAAAGGTACTTACCATAGACGTTTTTCTCAAGCACAAGTGAAGGAGGGCTATTTCATTTAAAACAAAGAAACAGTATAAATGTTTCATTATAAAATTTGAATGTGATTCTCAGTGTTTGTATCCAAAATATGTCTTGAAATTAAAAAAAAAAAAGGAAGACTTAAGGACATGGAGACATGTACATTTTAATAAAATCAGTCATACCTTGTTTGAGATATTTTTAATTGACATTTTAAGCTTTGACATAGTCAGATCTTTTTTGGCTCTGTGTCGTTATGCTGCTGTGCTACACTGAACACAGTACTTTGCCTCCATGAACCTTGAGTTCATGTTTATAAAATTTAGAAAACAGCATCTCTTTTAAGGTCATTGTGAAAATAAAATGCCGTAACTCAATCAACTTTTTTTCAATTCTTTTTCAGATTGAATCAAAGATAAATACTCCTATAAACACCAATGTTTTTCTCGATATATAGTTTTTTTCACGCAGTATTTTCAGTTAAACTTATTTGAAATAAAACCTAGAAATATTTCATTAGTTCATAGATCTATCTCTATTAGGAGAATAAAAAGGATAAGACCATTTATTGCCTTGATCCAGTTGGGAAAACAGAACTTTGATAAAAAAGAAACAGTAAGACATAGAAGAAGAAGGTGTGGTGGTATTGAAAATTATTATATAATTAAAAAGTGAATTTTATGATATGTAAGATTATAGGACTTCAGGAGGATGTTTCAATCATTAGAGGAATAAAAATGCTATCAAATAGGCAAGTCTGTAAAAGAGGTATTTGGTTATTTACAGAAGTTATTTGGGGTTTGTTTATAAATATAAAAATAGTATTCAGTATCTGATATTATTTTCATCTCCATTGGAATTATCAATATTGAAAAATTATATTTGCTTAATATTCAATAATAGCATAAAAAGATATGACATTTACTGATATATGTACCAGGCATGATTCTAAGTGCTTTCCCAAAATTATCTTATTTAACATTCATAACCACCTTTTATATATTAACCCTATTTTTGAATAAGAGGAAATTAACAGAAAGCTTAGCAAGGTCCAAGAGATAGGGAATAAAAAAGCACTTATGCATACGATCAAGGAGAAGGATGTATCGTGACTAGTGAATTATCTGTATAGTTAATTGCACAGATGACAATGGATATGTACTAATCATGCCCCCATTTCTTCCATGGAATCGCCAACACTGGCCCATAATTACTTGGGAAAGAATTACTTTAAAATAATATTCTTTCTTTCCTTTTTAAAAAATGTGTATTTATTTATTTTGAGAGAGAGAGCGCATGAACTGAGGATGATAGAAAGAGAAGGAGAGAGAGGGAGAGAGAGAGAGAATCCCAAGCAGGCTCCATGCTGTGAGTGCAAAGCCTGAGGTGGGCCTCAATCCCATGAACTGCGAGATCACAACCTGAGGTGGAATCAAGAATTGGTCATTTAACCCATTGTGCCACCCAGGCCCTCTTTTCTATGTTTTAAATCACCACAGAACACCACAAAATGCTTCCAAGGAGCTCCTTTGGGAAGGAGACTTTGTCTTTATTTGTCAATATATTTGTCAATATTCCAGTGGCTAACATAATGCCTCCTGGCATCCAGGTCTGTGTGATACTTGTTTGTTAATTAAATGAAGAGCTGTCTTCAAAGAGATACTGCTAAGGAGAGTATACAGGATAAGCACTTTAACATTCCCTGATTACATAATTGATAAATATCTATGTCAACAATGCACATACACACACACACACACACACACACACACACACACGCACGCTGCTCCCTTGAGTACAGTGTAAGGGAAAAAAAACTGTTTCAAGTTGTTTATATAAAATATTAAATGGAGTCCTAAATATACTCATTGGAATAAATAGTAATTGTCTATTTTAACATGATTTCCATCAAGTAGAGAGCATGCTCGTCACCTGCATCTTCTCTGTGTCTAGACATATTGTCATCAAGAAGAATATTTACACCAGAAGGAGACATAGTTTAAGGAATAAAATTAGAGGCAAGTCACTGAAAGTAGCCTATTTTGATTCTGTGGAATGGGTTTCCTGGCTTTATCATTCTTTTGAAAGTAATTACAAACTTTAATGAGACATTAATAACAGGTTAAAATGGCTCTGTATACCTCGCTCTTATTTTTGACACGGATCTATCTACAGTTGAACAATTATATAAAGCATTTATACCCTAAAGTATTATTCACATTTTGGTATTGTTTAAAAGTATCACAGGTTTGTCTCCAGCCCCACATTTTTCAACTATATTTTGAAAGAAAGATAAGGGGCTCATTTATCCCATGTCATTGCCTTAAATGTCTATGATTAAATACCATCATTTCTTTATTGAAGGTTTTCAGACATTACAAGGAACAAAATAAATCCTTAAAAGAATAAAAATCAATGCTACTCACCATCTGGGATGGTGACTCATTCTGGTAATTACTTGTAACCTATTTATTATACAGCTGCAACACTTCTCGACTTCTATTAAACATTACTTTGGAAAGATTCGGTCACATCAGTGAAAAACAATCCTGAAATCATGCAATTACAGAACAGCTTGAGGCATATCATCAAGGCACTTGAAAACAAAGGGGTTTTCAGCCCAAAATGTCTTTTGCTATCATAGCAATGTATCTTCTAAGGTGTAGTCACTCTCCAATGTGGTATTCAAGCTTGTGATGCAAGTCTTAAATTCTCCAATTCTGCTGCATCGGGAGATATGTTTCTCCAAACCTGATTAATTAAAGTGGTGTAAAGACTAGGTATCCAAAAATTCTTAAGTTCTTAAGTGACTTAAGAGCATGCTCCTCCAGACCTTTTTCTAGAGGTTCCTATTTTGTATTCCATGCTCTGTTCAATAGTAATTTCCCAGTGATCTGGTGAAAGAAAGCGCGTGGGTCACACTTTGCCATGTTTATGTCACACATTGCTTAGCATATGGATAAGCATTTGATTAATGAGGTGAATTTGTTTTGATTACCGAAATCCTACACATTCTTGCCTGCGTGCCTTTCAAGTATTTCCTGAAGTGGGACTGATAAAGTACCAAGCGTATGTAACTGCATAGGCATGAAGCAATCAAAGGAATAATGACGGGGGTGTCCGGGTAAGTGAGTTGGTAGAGCACAGGGCTCTTGATTTGGGTTTTGGTTCAGGTCATGATCTCATGGGTTCCTGAAGTGGAGCCCTACAATGGGCTCTGAGCTAACAATGCAAAGCCTGCTTGGAATTTTCTCTCTTAAAAAAGTTTTTCTCACTTAAAAAAAAAAAAGAATTCTGGCTAATCATAAGCATACAGTTCAAAACAACAAACTAGTCTGCATCAGCGGACTCTCAGATGACTTCCTTTGCCATGTCTGCATGTTATGTTTACCCCGCTTTGCTTGTCTATTGAATATTTGTGTTTACGTCTAAGCTTAACTCGGCTTTAGCCTTTCAACTAATGTATTTCTTGTCCTCTGGTCATGTGGAACATCTAGTTTTACTCACATATCATTTTCAACGTTTTTATTGAGGCATAATCAACATGCAACAAACTGCACATATTTAAAGTGTAAAATTGATTGTAAAGTATAAAATTGAATTCAATACCTTGCCACTATGTCTTTTCTGAGTTTGTTTCTTTGTCAGTAATATGACCGTCATGATGCCACTTTCAAGATTTCTTGGAGGGTCAGGTGTTAAATGAGACTACCTTTATGAGGTGCCCAGCGCGTGATTGGAAGCTATGTGTGTATGTATACAGACACACTCACCCAGAATCCATCATTACATAAAGGAAGCAATACTTTTCTATCTTCTCCCAAAGTTTCCTGGAACCTATTTATTATCCTTTCCTCCTGCTTATTCTGGAATCCCAACAAGGCAACCACTGAACTGCTTTCCATCACTAGATTAGATAGAATTTTCTAATAGTTCATAGAATTGAATTATAGACACTGTGTACACTTTTTGTCTAGCTTTGTTCCCTGTTATCCCTATTATCCCCAGAGAGATCCCTGAACCCTTCCCCCATGCGAGGTTGTAGCAAAGTGACTCCTTTCTGTGAACTAGGAAGTAAGCTCTTACCAGACATCAAATCTTCCCAGCACCTTGTTCTTGGATTTCCCAGCTTCCAGCACTGTGAGAGATAAATGTATATTTTTATAAGATACTCAGTTTGTAGTGTTTTTATTATAGCCAACTGAAATGGACTAAGACAACTCTCTTGTGAGATTGTAATTTATAATAAGGAATACGTATTTGGTCGTCCTTCCCATTTCTGGCAAAGAGCTCCTAAAACACCAGAAATTTTCTAAGAGAGGATTTCTAACTTAATAGAAAGTCTACTCTTAGTTGATCAACGTTTTTGTGTGTGTATGTGGGATCAGGGACTATCTATTTTGCTCATATTACATACCCAGAACTTAGAAAAATATCTTGTACATAGAAGATACCAACATCTATCATTTGTTTATTCATCATGTATTTATAGGATGATGCTATAATGAACGTTGCATAAAGTATGCTAAATAAGATAAAAATTCTACTCTCATGTTTTTAGGTGTTAAAAAAATAAATATTATATAGTATATAAATATATTCATCCATGTATTCATGCCTATATTAATATTATAATGAATAACATGAAAATAAGCCAAATTTATAAATTATAAACAAAAAGTTCACATAATTAATACTATATATGCTATGTTATGACTCCATATTAGTGGGATACTAGAACTTTATTTTACTTTGCTTAACTCTGAAGGTAGACGCAAGCGATTAACCTAAGAACATTGCCAGAATTTTTCAAAATATATTACCCACTTGTCTAATGTTCAAAATTTCTAAGAAAACACAATATGTCAGTTCACTTTCTAAAAGGAAGCTGCATTATTAAAGTCACATTAGATCTTTAGAGATGTCAGGTGTAGTCATTTTACCACTCAAAAAATAAAGTCTATAATGAATCTCATTCACTACCCATGTTCCTCTAATCCACAGTGCCACTCTTTATTTTCTTTCTTTTGCCAGAAAGTTCTACTGTTCAATTTTATTTATATACACTAAGTGGAAAACTGCAGAGGTACCACTGGTCTTTTAGAACAAATTCGAGTATTTGTTGTTGATGTGCTATTTGGGAAGGCCTGCGGAATTTAAGTAGTAGATACAATTTGTAAAGAAATTTGAACCTAATATTCTAATATTACTTAATTTGAGGGGGAAAATGGAGGAAACCCTATAATTTATCCAAAAGGTGACAGTCATTTTACTGGGCAGTAAAATATATTAACAAGAAATATAAAAGATTATATCATAGAAAAAATGTGAATATCATCATTGCAGTCCTGGATAAGCATAGTATGGAGAAGAAAGCTAACTTAAACAGTCCCATTTCTGTAATACCTGATATATGAATAAAGAAGAAAACAGGGATTCACTTGAAAGTACGGAGACTTGAAAGTAGGATAATTCTAGAAAACAAATTCCACATCCAGCGCTTACAGAGGATCATCTACAGGATGGAAAACAGTTTACATTTCTTTTTCTATTAAAGCTTACATCTTTCTTAAGTATAATTTTCAAAATTAATATATTATGTAGATTACATACTTATTTACAAATGAATATGTTTTTATATATTTATTGTGTGACAAAAAAGAATCAATAGAAGATTCATAGATAGACATTTAGAACTAAAGTTTTGAATTTTTTTCCTAAGCATCATGATGTAAGTAATACAGGGATAGTTAAAATGTATTCGTTGTATACTATTCTCCTCTGAGGACACTGTAAGTGCAATTCAAAAGGCTACCTACTTGCTGTGTTTCAACTGTAAAGATTTCTTCCTGGTGGTAAGCTTATGAAAATGCCTATATCTATAGCATGAAACATTTTTACTAGGGAATCCTGGCTACTGAAATTTACCTTTACATAAAGAATTTAAATAAAAACACATTTTCCAAGAGAAAAAACATATTAATTTTCTTTACCACTATTATCTTCAAGCTACCAGCTCTCAAGATAGTTTTTTTTATTTTCTATTTTTATTAAGGTATAGTTAAATTAATATTTTACAAATAGTGTTAATCTGAATTTGGAAGAGGATATAAAAAATCTGATAAGTGACTCAATCGGAAATAAATTTAATAAAGAAGGTATAGAGCTTAAAAAACTGTTGAAAGTTGGAAAATCATGTTCTAGTCCATGTACCTTAGAATTATTCCCAGGACTACAGAGAGCTATTTCTCAGATCTTATGCCAATGTAGCCTCTAAACACTGATAGGCTAGAGAAGGTTCATGCAAAGCTGCAATCCTTAGCTTCATGAGTTATTTGAGGAGGTTATCTCTATAGACACTATTTCATAAAAACCAGGATATGAACCTTATCTAGAATGAACATTAGAAACTGCTGATGGAAATCCATGAGTTTGGGAGATAGTGACACCTATGAACAGTCTAAGAATCCTAGATCATCTTTCTGCCTTCTGTCGTCTAAATCTGTAAATGCACTCATTGGTTGGCAATAATTCATATCCAAAACCTAATCAGCAAGAACATTAATGAAATATAGCTTTATTTTTTTTAGTTTCACTAAAACATGGAGGTTGAATAAAACCATTCCAGTATGTTTCTCATGATTGTGTTACTTTATACAATATACACAAAATGATGAGGCATCCTTTGAGAGAACTGAGATATTCTTAACAATTTAGGACTAATATAAAATAATATTTGATTGGTTAAAATTCTTGATAGTTATTATTAACTGATTCAAGTTAGTAAATGGTGGCACTGTATTTAAAATTTATGGGTAGTTCTAAGTGTAAATCTCAAGATTGAAAGCTAGATGTAGTGCTTTTCTAATTATTCACCCTTTTCCTAATCATTGTGGTGTTGATTTATATAAGAACATAAGTGAAGAACCCTCCACCAATCACAGTGCTAGGGAAGTTTGAAGTGTAACTGTAATTTAGATATAAGTTCCTACAATACTCTGATACAAAATAGTTCCTACTATACTTTATGGTATATTTTATCATTTGTTTCTTATACTACCGCAAAACAAACTTAGATTTCTTGATATATAAATAAACATCTGTTTTGTCACTCTGAAATCTTTTTCACAAGTTGCCAGGCCACAATTTAGACAGTTCTACTGAACAACATAAATGTTCATGTTTCCATGGTGACTCCATTCACATGACAGTTATGAGATGTTTTGCTTTTAAGGTGACATTTAAGCAATTCTGAAAATATTCACACTGGAGCCAGACAGGACCTATGTAATTTGAAGTGAAGTGGGGCATATATATCCACAAAAGTTACACAACCCAAATTGATTAAATATCTTCATTCTCTATTATGGATATGGACAAGTTTGTTGATTTCTTAAGGTGTTTATTTTTTTTAATTTTTTAATGTTTATTTATTTTTGAGAAAGAGAAAGAGAGACTGAGTGTGAGTAGGTGAGGGGTAGAGAGAAAGGGAGACACAGAATCAAAGCAGGCTCTAGGCTCTGAGCTGTCAGCACAGAGCCTGATGTGGGGCTACAATCCATGAACAGCAAGTTCAGGACCTGAGCCGAAGTAGGATGCTTAACTGACTGAGCCACCCAGGTGGCCCTAAGGTATTTTAAATGTATCAAAACTACCTGTATGTAATGTCATCAAAATATAAACATTATTTTTTTTAATTTTAATTTTTTATTTATTTCTGAGAGAGAGAGAGACAGCATGAGCAGGAGAGGGTCAGAGAGAGAAGGAGACACAGAATCTGAAGACAGGCTCCAGGCTCTGAGCTAGGTGTCAGCAGAGAGCCCAACGTAGGGCTCGAACCCACAACAGTGAGATCATGACCTGAACCAAAGTCGGATGCTTAACCGACTGAGCCACCCTGGTGCCCCTGGTGCCCTGAAAATATAAACATTGTTAACAATAATTCTTAAAGTATTAAAATGAATTTTTAATGATAAATGGCTATACACAAAGACACACACAAAAATGTACTTAAACTCAGAAATACTCATCAAAAAATAATGCTTTGTTGTAGACATCAACTTTGAACCTAGTATTGATTTATTTTGACTTATTCAATTTTTAAAGGATTTTATTATGTTGATTTATTTATTTTGAGAAAGAGAGTGAGTGGGGAGGGGGAGAGAAGGAGAGAGAGAATCCCTAGCAGGCTCTGTGCTGTCAGCCCACAGCCAGATGCAGGGCTCAATCCCATGAACCACGAGATCACAACCTGAGTCAAAATCAAGAGTAGGATGTTTAATTGACTGAGCCACCTAGCTGCCCCTCATTCAAGTTTTTTTATTTACATAAATAATCAACGTTAACATTATTTGACCCAGAAAAAATATTTTTTCAAAAATAAGGAAAAAAGAAACAAGGAAGACATTTTCTGTAACATACCCTAATATTTTACAATCGTACTTCTTACAAATCAGAATTTAATAAAATTTCTTGAAATATGTAAAAAGTTATAATATTCAGGCATTCTTTATTAAATAATTGATTTATTTTCCTTATTTTAAATGTTTAAGAAGAAAGTTAAATATTTTCATATTTAGACAAATAAAAAGACTGAAGGAAATTTAGGAATCATGGAAACTTATGACAGCTCACTTAAACATTTGCATGGACCAGAAAATTTGGGTCTACCACTATAGTTTTTAATTTAGTTATTTATACAATATTCAGATGAAGACTACTTATAAATATCATCTCTAAAACCCATTAAAGAATAAAAATTTTATTCTTGGATAATTTTATACATTTGACATATTTTCATCATAAATAAAATTTCATAGTATCTTATCAAAAAACAAAAGTTTACTCAGATCAAGAAATGAAAGTTTCCATTATAAAATTCACACTACTTATTCCAAGTACATAACTATATCCTATATAGATTTCAAGAAAATAGCAATGTGGGAAAGAAAAACTCATTGACTCACCCACAAATCCCTATGGTACTGGTGTCTGACACATAAATGCAATAAGTAACCACAAAAACAATGAGGGAATTCATTTAGGAGTAGTAAAGAGGTCAAAATTCTCTTCTCAAAAGTATAACGTTTGGGAAAATTGTAAAAAAAAATAAACACACACATTTTAGTACTTTAGAAAACAATGAATTCAGGCATATTTGTTAATGAAAAAATCCTCAGTTTTGGTTAATATCATCAGGTATCTTCAGCCTCATTGTCTAGGCTTGCCGTCTTCCTACCCCCTGACAAAATAGGTGAAAATGATAGTCTTTACCAGAATGGAGAAGGCCATAAAAATCAGCAGGGTTGTTGATAGAGGTGGCTGAGTGAGCTCAACACAAAAGACATAAATTACCCCCAGCAGCATTATTAATAATAGAATCAAATATGGTAGGAAACTGGGAGACACAACTTGAGCTTGCGATGGAGGTCCTGGTTGAGGTAAGTAGCAGACAGTCAGAAGGTCAGTGGAGAGATCGTACAAATGACAACACTTAAAAGGATTGGAGAAAGTTTCCATTTATGCCTGGCTAATTGGTGAAGGATGCATTGGCGCAGGAGAATCAAGCCTGACATAAAGTTAAAGCCAAGCTACGTTGGAGAATTGGCTGCATGTTAAGTATACATCAAAAAGAACAGAGAGAGAATGGAAGCCATGAAAACTCCGTTCTAATCACTGGATAATCACTAAGACATACAGGCATTTGGATGACCCCCTAGAAAGCCAGGATAGAGACAAAACAAAATAAAACAAACAACAATATAAAAAGGCAGATGGCCATTACACAACATGGGGGAAACAGATTCCAGAGCTTTAGTCCACGCACAATATTGAAAATATTTTTTTTTTTTTAAAGAGTAGAGGCACCTGGGTGGCTCAGTCGGTTAAGCGTCCGACTTCAGCTTAGGTCATGATCTCGCGGTTCATGGGTTTGGCCCCGCATCGGGCTCTGTGCTGACAGCTCAGAGCCTGGAGTCTGTTTCAGATTCTGTGTCTCCCTCACTCTCTGACCCTCTCCTGCTCACACTGTCTCTATCTCTCTCTCAGAAATAAATAAAACATTTAAAAAAAAAGTAAACCCACAGAAGAAAAAGTAGAACCTAAACTGCCAGACTAAATATGCTAAAAGTCCCAGTTCCCAGCCAAAATAACAGATATGTAAAGATGTAGGAAAAAGTGATCTGTACTCAAGAAATAAAAAGTGAATGTAAACTTACTTGAAATAGCCCAGATTTTGGATTTAGGAGAAAAAATATCCTGCAAAATAGTTAGTATTAGTGTATTCAAATAATTAAATTATAACTAAAGTTGTAAAGAAAAATTAAATCCAAAATTTAAGTAAGAGAAAAATATTCATAGAGCATTATAAATTGTAAAAGGTACAAAATGTAAATTCTAAAATTGAAAATCATGAAAACATGGGGTGCCTGGGTGGCTCAGTCGGTGAGGCATCCAACTCTTACTCTTGGCTCAGGTCATGATCTTATGGTTTGTGAGTTCAAGCCCCACACTGTGGTCTGCACTTGACAGCTTGAAGCCTGCTTGGGATTCTGTCTCTCCCTGTCTCTGCCCCTTCCCGCCCCTCTTTCTCTCTCTCTCTCAATAAGTAAATAAACTTAAAAAAAAAAAGAAAATCATGAAAACTAAAATAAAATTACTAAAATTTAAGAAATGTACTTTCTACCAGAAGATTTGAAATGACAGAAAAGGACAATAGTGAATTTAAAGATAATACACTAAAAATTATCCCATATGAATAACAGAGAAGAGAAAATAAGATTGCAAAAAAATTAACAAAAAATGAAAGACCCATGGAAAAATGTCAAAGGCACCCATATATGTAGAGGAATTTTGGAAAACAGAAAAGAACAAATAGGGAAAAAAAAGAATCCTTAGAATATGGGAACAATACATTTACCTAGTTACTTTTCATCGAAGTATTGGATTCCAGTAGGTAGTGAAATAACAAATCCAAAATCCTAAAAGAACAAAAAGAAGCCATCTACAAAGAACTATATGTCCATTGAAGATACCTTTCAAAAACGAAGTTGGAAAAGGACATTTGCATATAGACAAGAACTAATAACTCATTATTAGGATCCTTCCCTACAAGAAATCTAAAAGCATTCCTTCAATTTTGAACAAAATAATACCTAAGAGTAATTTAAATCCATAGAAAGAACTAAAGAACAGAAATAATTATGTAAAAAGACTTCATAAATATGTTTTTTCTTCTAATAATTTCTTTAAAAAATAAAAAATGCATAAACAACAATTAAAACATAGCATTGAATTTTTATTATAGATGTGAGAAAGACAGACACAGAAAGAAGTAATACAGATAATAAAACACAAAAGAGGGGTAGAGAATGAAGCTATATTGAGACTTCTACACTTTGCTAATGGTAATTGATACAAAAAGCAGACACAAAATCAGTAAAGATACTAGAGTTAAAACACATTACCAACCAATTTTTTCTTATTGATATTTATAAAATATTCAATTCCATAGGGCAACTGGGTGGCTCAGTTCGTTAAGTGTCCTACTTCAGCTCAGGTCATAATCTCGCAGTTCATGAGTTTGAGCCCCACTCTAGGCTCTATGCTGTCAGCTCAGAACCTGGAGCCTATCTCAGATTCTGTGCCTCCCTCTCTCTCTGTCCCTCCCTCACTCACACTCTCTCTCGGTCTCTCAAAAATGAATAAATGTTAAAAACATTAAATATTCAACTCTAAACTGAACAATATTACTATTTTTAAGGTCATAAAGGATATTCTTTAGGATAGACCATATGCACAATGTTAGTAAAATACTGGCCAAAACCAAACCAAATGATTATCTTAATGGATGCAGAAAAATCATTTGACAAAATCCAACAACTATTACTTATACAAACACAGAAATGCAAGGGAACGTTCTTAACCTATTAAAGAACACTACAAAAAAAAAAATCCTACAGCCAGTATCATAGTAAATGGCCAAAATAATCTTCCTCTAAAATTAGAGACATGATGGATGACATCTGTTGTCATTATTCCTATTCAAATTGTATGGAAATGCAATTAAGTAAGAATACAGATTTAAAGGCATACCAATTAAAAAGAAAAGTTCAAATAAAATTCTAGGGGCACCTGGGTGTCTCAGTTGGTTAAACGTCCGACTCTTGGTTTTGGCTCAGAGCATGAACTCATATCTATGCTGGCAGTGCAGAGTCTGCTTGAGATTTTCTCTCTCCCTCTCTCTCTGTCCCTCCTCTGCTCAATCTCTCTCTCTTTCTCAAAATAAATAAACTTTTAAAAAAGTAAAATTCTACTTTCAGAAAACATGACTTGTATGTAGAAAACTGTAATAAATCTATGCACAAATTAAAAAATATTGGGGCTCATAAGCTGGTTTAGGAAGGTAAAGAATATAAGATCAATTTATAAAAATCACTTCATAAACAATATTGTCAAGACAGTTCAATGGGGAAAGGTTAGTATTTACAGCAAATGCTTTGAAAACAATGAGATTGCAAAAACAAAGAAAATTTAAGTCCTTACCTCACACCATACACAAAAATTAACTCTAAAGGATCAAAGACATAAAATTAAAATAAAAGCACTAAAATTTACTCAAAGAAAACATACGAGAACTTGTTTGACTTTCCTTTAGGAAAATATTTCTTAGACATGGCTGCAAAAGCATGATTCATAAAATCAACTGAAAATCAGGAAGTGGCTCCTTCTGGAGAATAGGACCTTAGAATAGGGTGACCAGGAGATGGAAACTGAGATCTGCAGAAGTTCCTTAGAGATCTTTTATGTTCATACACTTTTAAACTATGGGAAGACACTAATTTTACCAAAAAATAGTTTTCTTATAAGATGAGAATATTTCAATATTATAAAATGTATGCTTTTTTTCAAATCTTAGACATTTTAAAAAGTGAAGTGGGAGAACGATAACTACTCTTTAAGACACAGGAAATTTAAGAATGACTCTTCTGGGGGCACCTGGTTGGCCCAGTCAGCTAAGCAACCAACTCTTGATTTCGGCTCAGGTCATGATCTCATGGTTCCCAAGATCGAGTCCGGCATGCACTCTGCTCTAGGTGTGGAGTCTTTTTGGGATTCTCTCCTCTCTTTCTCTCTACCCCTCAGACAGTATCTTAAAAAATAAAGTTGGGGGGGGGGACACTTCCACCATAACTGTAACAGTTGGTTAAAAATACAAAGCTAAGTAAGCTAAATTCACAGAAAAAATGAGTTCTTCCTAGTAGAAGAGCGTCTTTGGTGGATGTCATTGCTGGAGGGCTGATGGGTGAGGGAATGATAGCCCCATAGGTGGAGTACAAGGAACCACTGATTTTCTTCATAAACGTTCATAGCTCCATGTGAGCAGATGTGATGTTTTCCTGTTCCAGAGGAGTCCTGCCCATGCCTAGGGACAAGGCAACAAGAAAGAGAAACTTCTATCTGGGTTGTAAAAGCGAGCAGTAAGCTATTATTCGGACATTGGTGACATGCTATAACACAAAAAGCAATCCTTGGATGGCTGGTACTCTATAGATGCAAAGTCCTAGTCCCATCTTCAAAATATTTGAAGTTAGGATAAACCAAATCTCACTTGAGGTACAACATCAGACCTAGCTAAATGAAAGAAATGATGGCCTCTGATCCCTATGACAGCATCCTGAGAGAGGGTAAATAATATATACTCAAAACTCGACTCTTTATGACTAATGTCCTTTATGACCAATGTCCACAATATAATTTCAAAAATATGAAACATACAAAGAAGCAAGAAAATCTGATTCTTCATCAACAGAATCACAAGCAGCCGAAGCAGATGGGCAGATAACGCACATATTGGAATTAGTAGACATGAGCTTCAGAGTAAATATAAAAAGCATACACATAGTGTATCTTTCTCAGACTTTTTCTAACCCCCCCAATCTTTTTAGCTTTAAAAGGTACATATTTGTTATATTGTTTGTAAAGCTGTTTACTGTCTTACAAGATACTATTGTAAGTCAAAGATGCATATCATAAACTTCTTTAGAGGAAAGACTAAAAATTTAACACAAAGAAAAATATCTTAACAGTCAAGGGTAAGAATGATATATAATAGTGATAAAACATACTCAATCAGCCCCAAAGAAGCCAGAAAGGGAAGGAAAAAGAAACAAGACATAGATGGGGAAAATAGAAAATAAATAGCAAAATGGTGGATTTTAACTTTTACTTAATTATAATAAATGTAAATGCACAAAATAGTCTGAAAAATGCTTAAAAATCCAGAATTACCAAACTGGATAAAAGAAAAAAGCAAGCCTCATACTGTTATAAGACCTTTTAAGCTCTTTTTTAAAAGTTTATTTATTTATTGAGAGAGAGAGAGAGAGAGAGCAGAAGCAGGGGAGGGGCAGAGAGAAAGGGAGAGAAAGAGAACCCCAAGGAGGCTCCAGTTGGTCAGTGAAGAGCCCAATGTGGGGCTCAAACTCACAAACCATGAGCCCAAACCAAGAGTCACTTAACCAACTGAGCGACCTGTGCACCCTTTTCACACTTTTAAAAACATGAAACCAAGAGTTGGTTTTTTGAAAAAATAAACAAAATTTACAAACCTCTAGCCAGGCTTCTCAAAAAGAAAAGAGAGAACACCCAAANCACTGCAGCAACTTCTTTCTTGTCACATCCCCCAAAGCAAGAGAATCAAGAGCAAAAATTAACAAATGGGACCTCATCAAGATTAAGCTTCTGCACGGCAAAGGAAACAACCCATAAAACTAATAGGCAACCAATGGAATGGGAAAAGATAGTTGCAAATGACATATCAGATAAAGGGTTAATATCCAAAATCTATAAGGAACTCACCAAACNCTGCTAGGAATTTACCCATGGAAGACAGTAGTGCTGATGCATAGGGACACATGTACCCCAATGTTCATAGCAGCACTCTCCACAATAGCCAAAACATGGAAAGAGCCTAAGTGCCCATCAACGGATGAATGGATCAAGGGGATGTGGTTTATCTATACGATGGAATACTCCATGCCAATGAGAAACAATGAAATCTGGCCANTGACTTTTGCTGGAAACCACCTTAAATCGTTTAGAGATCTCATCAACGTGTCTTAGACCTATATCATGTGACCTATTATCTAACTGCATTCTCTACAATGGTTGTTTATTGTTTAGAGGTTTCGACAGAAGAAAATATCTATTATTTTTAAGTGCTAGAATTTGTATGGGTGTTTGGATGTTTAAATCTTCCACCAAAACTAAAATTATCATGCCAATTTCATGTAAAGGAAATCGAGACTATTAGCAATGGTAAATTCAAAAATATTAATAGGTTTGTCCAACAACTAGCCCCTAGAAAGTTTGGGAACTGGGATTTAGTCTTCAGACTTTCTAACTCCAAATTTTGTATCTGTCTGTAAAATGATACCTCCTTAAAGTAAGTGTATTGCACTTGCATTGTGAGTGTTTGAAGAGTTACCTGCATAACATTATTTGTAATCACTGACTTTCTAAACTTAAAATAAATGCCTCACTCCTGAGTTAAGAGCTGAAAGCAGTCCTAATATTCAAAAATTAAAAAGCATCAATTTGAGGATTATAAAGAACAAAGAAAGTTGTTTTTAAAATTGGCTATGCATTTCCATTTTTAATTTTTCTAATTCCCCCATATATTCATTAGGAAAGTTTTCAAATGTGATTAGATTTGGAGGGATGGTTATACTCAAGGTCAATTATGTAAGTGTTCTAACTACACACCACATATTGCTCTATATTAAACTATGATCCTAACATTTGCTTCAGGCCACATTCACAACTGTGCTGAATAATCGTTTCTACCTGTAATGCATTTACTAATTGGAAAAGTATGTCTTTGCCAATTGAGCTCATTCTAAACTATTTTCAATTCATTAACGAAAAATATTGAGTTGATTTCTCCAAATTGCCATAGATTTTCCTTAACTCATTGATATTTAAACATGCACCTTTTCTTCTAAAAAAAAAATCTTTGGCGAACAAATAGATATCCTCATTTGTAAATCTTATTGAGAATACTTTCAGTCTTATTTATCTGATAGTTTCAGGATGAGAATAATACACTGAATATAAAGGGAAAAAATCTAATTTTCAATAAGACTTACCATTTAAGAGTGAGGTACATATTTTTCAAACCTCATACATTATTAATTTTAATGAGATTGTTTTCTATACTAATGAGACGTTTAACCTGTGTAGGGAAGAATCAATTAGTCCAGTGTCATACAAATTTATTAGCAGGGAGTTTATAAATAATCAAGAGGTGTTGTTTTCTGTTCATAGAGTAAGAACATTTTTTCCCTGTTATTAAATGTTAGCTATTGTTTTTCCCTTTAGTTTTAATGTTGTTTTTAAGATATTTGACTTCTCTAATACTCTTTTACAACTAACGAGCACTATTTGAGTACCAAACAGCCTCAGGCATTTAATGCATTATCTTATTTTATCCTCATAATAGTAATTTACTAATTGATATCATTTTGGGTGACATGGTTATAAAGAAAGGAAATAGTTTCCTGAAACTGACACAATTACTGTTATGGAGTCAATATTTATATTCCATCTATCGGGATTTTAACCAGAAAGCTAGGAAACAACAATATTGCCAATGGCATCCAGCCCTTCTTGGCGTGTTCACCAAGTACACACTGAGCTCATTTTACAGCACACTCAGAACCAGGAGTGGGAACAAAATTGATTATGACATGGAGGAACTCATTTTCTCTGGAAAAATAGAAGACTCAGTAAAGGAATTAAAGATTATAATTGCTCAGATAGATTTGTACAGTTATATTGTATAATTGTAATTATTTTTAGAATGATTTCCACAGACTTACTAGATGCCAGATAATGAATTAGGCAAGCATTGAACCCTGAACAGAATTTAAATCCTCATGAAATATACTGTCAAGCTGGAGATGCAAAGAAGTAAAAGATAACTAAATTGAAATATTGGACGTAAGAGTTATAGGAACAAAGACAACCAAAGGTGGATTGTCAGATAAGATGTTCAGGAAAAATTGTATTGAAATTAGTACAAACAGCAGGTTAAGAATGATACCTAGAATGTTTTAGAAAGAGTTGAGATCACGTGCAAGAAAACTTAACCTAAACAGAAGTTTGGCACTAAAAGCAGTTTTGCATCATTAATAGGTGCAAGGCAGGAGTAGAGTAGCTGGTTAATTCAGAAATATTTCAAAAGTGGTATTAGCTTGGCAGCATGCCAGCCATCGGGGTACGTTCATAACACATCTGAGTCAATAGAGATAGAATGAGAAACACAATCAAAGTTACAAATCCCTATTGAATCAGAAAATCCCCTAAGGATTTACTGCACCAATGCTGTCCAATAGAACTTGCTGCAATAATGAGAATGTTCTATATCTGGCCTCTCGAATACAGTAGTTATTAACCGAATGTGACTAGTAAGCCCTCACAACATAGATAGTGTGACTGAATTTTTAATTGTATTCAATTTTATGTCTACCATATTAGATAGTGTAACAGGATACATTGCCCACCGCTCCAGTGAAAACACGTCCAGTGTGTTTCTTCTTACATTTCCACATCTTTAACAAATTTTCCATATAATCTCTTAACTGGTTCACATAGACTATTATTAATCACAGAATGATAATTTTCATTAGGCTTGGTCTGATTATTTCCATGGGTGCAGCAAAACTTGAGTAACCAGTCATGTCTATTTGGTTTCCTTTTCAAATAATTAGTGGCGCAATACTACTGAGTAACTATTAAGGGCTTAGAATTAAATTATATACAGAAGTTTTCATAAAAAATATCAGATTAGACTCTTGTTTTTTAAAGAAATTTTAACGTTTATTTATTATTGAGAGACAGAAAGAGACAGAACATAGGTGGGGGAGGGGCAGAGAGATGGGGAGACACAGAATCCGAAGCAGGCTCCAGGCTCTGAGCTGTCAGCACAGAGCCTGACGTGGAGCTCGAACTCATGAGCTGTAAGATCATGACCTGGACCTAAGTCAGACACTCAACCGACTGAGCCACCTAGGTACCCCCAGATTGGACTTTTAAAAGCCTCTATTATTTGCTATACTGTGGCTAAGAAATCAAGCCAATAAAACTCTCCTCAGTAAATTTTATCTGCAGTACATATAAATGTGGGTGAATTCCTTTCTTCTGGAGACTTCCCAAATTTGCTGAGGTTCCTGGCCTAACAGGAGGTGACCTTGAACTTTACTGTCAGACAGCAGTTCTGGAAGTCAGGTCCCATGCCTGTTTTCCCAGCAGGACTCTCTAAACCCTGTCACACATATAAAGTCAACCTTTGTTTCTTAATAGCCTGGTGCACCTGTTTAAATAAGAATTATCCACAAATGTGGCAGCACAACTATGGCCTTGATTGCACAATTGATTTATCTAATTATATCTTGGCAAAAAGAACCATTTTCTTATTGACTCTGTGCAAATAATTGTATTGCTACAAAAATTAAATAGATTTGTATGGGTTTCTGAATTGAAGTGGAGAGACTTATGAGACTCAAACACCACTTAAAAATGTTTTATTTCAATTTGCAAAAGCAGACTCAACTATATCAAAGAGAAGAGAGATTAAGAAGACATAAGACAGCATTTCCTTACTTATCTATTGAAAATAGAGTGTAAAAGCAACATTGACTGTATTCCACTGGTATGGTCTAAAATTGTCAACACAGGTATCAGAAATGTGTACCAAAACGCAATTCTTTTACTTGTCAGTAGTTCAAAATATTTAATGTAGTCCTTTATTGTTCATCTTTTAGGATGCTGTAAAAAAGATTCTTTTATTAGAGAATGTCTTCAAACCTTTCTAGGTATAGGACTATGTGACATTTACTTCAGTTATGTAAACTTTACTTCAGTTATGTAAATATGTTAATGGCCAAACAGTTTCTGTGAAAAGGACTTTTGATCAAAAGTTTTGCATATTTAAAATATTAGAAATTTTATTTCCTTGTATTCAGTGAATTTGGGGAATAGGAGACTTAAGTATGACTCACAGAACACTACGAAACAATTGAAGCAGAGCTGTTTTGCATACAAAGGATGTTATAATCTAATTTATGTTTACTTCTGAAGATAGAAAAACATGTTTTCTTTATTCACCAGGTAATAAAGACCATATCAATCACAGATACAGACAGACATAGAAACTTTTTAGCTTCAATTCTGTAACTTTAGTCATTAGTTAAGATTAAACACAAAAACTGGCACAAAATTCAAAGAACTGTTTTCCTATAGAGGAGGCACAGTTAATAATTAAGTGCACTAATGAATAAATAGACAAATAGATTAACAAATTTGATTCTTTATTGTCTTTCACCCAACTGAGAATAGATTTCTAGTATTCGTCTACAAGATGGTCAAGTAGGCAGATCATAAAACCAAATTCTCAAGAAAATGTTGGGCCCAGATGTTTTCACTGGTGAATTTTACTAAACATTTAAAGAAGAACTAATACCAATTCTTTGCAAATTTTTACCAAAAAAATTAAAAATGAGAGTATACTTTCAAATTCATTATATGGATCTACATGATTGAAAGAAAGAACTTAAAAACCACACCAAAATAAAAAAAAAACCCAAAATAGAAAAAAAAAAATCAGAAGTAAACTAAAGGCCAATGTCTCTTATCAAAATAGACCAAAAATCCTAAACAAAATACTACCCAACTAGGTCCAGCAATATATAAAAATAACTATACACCATGACCCAGTGATCTATGCTTGGAATGCAAAGTTGGTTTATCATCCAAAAATCAATGAATGAAATACACCACATCAATAGAATACATGTCAAAACAACTCATGTTTATGTCAGCAGATACAGAAGAACATTTGACAAGTTCAAATCCTCTTCTTGATAAAAAAAAATCAACAACTATGAATACAAAGGAACTCCCTCAGTCTGATAAAGGTCATCTATCAAAATCCAACGGCTAACATCATATCTAATTTTGAAAGACTAAATGTTTTCTCCACAAGATAGGACAAGACAAATATTTCCCCTGTACTAATTCTATTCAACATTGTACTGCAGCTTCTAGCCAGAGCAATAAGAAAGAAAATTATTCAATAGGCATCTATACTGAAAACAAAGAGATAAAACTATTCTCAGATGACATGAGCTTGTATGTAGAAAATATAAGCAATTTATTTTTAAAAAGCACTCTTTAATTGATGAAATATTGTGAGATACATGGTTAACATACAAAAACAATTATATTTCAACAAATTTGCAATGAACAACACAAATTGAAAATAAGAAAGTTCCATTTACAACAGTGTAAAATAAATACAATACTTTAGCAATATTTAGCAAAAAAACTATACCTTAAATACTATAACATATCATTTAAAGAAATTCAAGAAGCTTCTAATAAATTGAAAGACATTCCAAGATCATGTTAGGAAACTTAATATTGTTAAGATATCAATATATCCCAATTGATCTACAGATTCAACACATTCCCTAACAAGTCCCAGCACATCTTTTTTTTTTTTTCAGAAATTGATGAGCTAGACCTAAAATTCATACAGATATTCAAGGAACCCAGAATAACCAAACAGTCTTCAAAAGAGGAACACATTTGGAGGAGTCAAGTTTCCCAATTTCAATACCTACTGTAAAGCTAGAATAATCAAGACTGTGTGCTACTTACATGAAAGTGGGCATATAAATCAATAGAAATAGATTTGAGAATACAAGGATAAGCCCTCATTTACAGTCAATTTATTTTTGACAAGGGTGGCAGTACTATTTAATGGTGAAGGAATAGATTCAAACAGTAATGTCAAGACAACTGAATGTATGCAAAAGCATGAATCTGGACCCCTATCTCATACATTATATAAAATCAGCTCAAAATGCTTCAAAGACCTAAATGTAAAATATAAAGCTATAATATTCTTATAAAAATACATAGATAAATCTCCATGTCCTTGTACTCAGCAATAGCCCCTTAAATATATCACCAAAATGACAAGTATCTGAGGAAAAAATAGATTAATTGGACTTCAACAAAATTAAAAACTATTGTGCTTGAAAGGACACTATCATCAAGACAAAGAAAAGACAACAATCATCTAATTTGAAGAAATACTGGCAAAGACTTAACAGGAAAAAGACAAATAACACAATAGCTAGGCAAAAGATCTGATTAGATAGTTTTCCAAAGAAGGTACACAAATGGCCAAAAAGCACAAGGAATGTCTAAACTCATGAGCCATCAGGAAAATGAAAATCAAATCCATTTCACTGTCTCTAGAAAAACTATAATGAAAATGGCAGATAGTAAGAAGTGTGAACAGGATATCGAGAAATTGGACAACTCATATGCTGCTGGTAGGAAGGTAAAATGGAGCAGCCACTTTGGAAATATGTCTGGCAGGTCTGCAAAGAGTTAAACATAGATTTACCATATGGCTCAGCTGTTTCATTCCTTGGTATATATCCAAGAAAACTGAGATTATGTATTCACACAATTCTGTATATGATTATTCATAGCAACGTTATTCAGAATACTTGAAAAGTGGTAAAAACCTACATGTTCATCAATTGACAAATGGGTAAAAATAATATAGTATATCCAAACAATGAAATGTTATTTAGTAATAAACAGAAGGGAGTGTTGATATAGTCTACAACATGTATAAATCTTGAAACCATATCCTAAATGGAAGAATCTAGATTAGATATTGATAGATTAGATAGATAGATAGATAGATAGGTGATAGACAGAGTAGATAGGTAGATGGATAGAAGGATGGATGGGTGGGTGGATGGTTGGATGGATAGATAGATAGATGATAGATAGATAGATAGATAGATAGATAGATAGATAGTAAAATAGACAGACAGATAAATAGATGTAAAGGTGTATAGATATGTAGATAATATGATTTCATTTATATGAAATCTCCATAAGAGACAATTCTCTAGACAAAGAAATTAAATTAGTAGTTTTCTGTGGCTGCAAGGCAATTGATAGTAGGGGATTATGGAATTATGACTAAAGTGTATGTGGTTATTTTCAGGGATTAAAAACACTTCAAAAGAGATAATGGTGATGATTCCAAACTCTGTAAAATGTTTTTCTAGACTACAGAATTGTGCAGTATACATGAGTGCACTGTATGTGATGATTATAGCTCAATAAATCTTAAAAATGTGTATCCACAAAACCCTTTATTAGTACAATGAGAACAAAAGACATGAAGAAGAGACTGTTCATGGAGAGGCTTGATTTGATACCCAAAGAATTGGTGATGATATAAAATATATATGGGCTCCAAAACAGGAAACTTTCTGGAAAGAGAATTATTGACAGATAACAAGAGGAAGATTATGTAATTTAAGTAGCTGCATTGTGAGCCTCAATAAATTAGGGAACAGTAAAAAGTAAGTAAAAGCGTGCCTTTGAGTTAAAGAGAATGATCAATATGATGAATGAGTTTTTTTTTTCTTTTAAAGAAAGCTGGTTCAGTAGAGGTACTATATTTTCTCTGCCTATATTATTATTCAGTAACATTTTAAACTGACTAATAATTATAAAGTAAATGACTTACAAATTTGAAAATTTTCAAAAATGAGCTTTAAAAGTTTGGGGAAAATGGAGAAGTGCAGCTAAGAGAATAAAAACACTAATTTGAAAAAAAAATACATGCACTCCTATATTTATTGCAGCCTCGTTTACAATAGCCACGGTATGGAAGCAACCCAAGTGTCCACTGATAGATGAATGGATAAAGAGGATGTGGTGTATATATATACACTATGGAATATCACTCAGTCATAAAAAGAATAAAATTTTGCCATTTACAACAACGTGGATGGTGAGAAAAATCACTCAAAAAAGACAAATACCATATTATTTCACTCATATGTGGAGTTTAAGAAACAAAACAAGTGGACAAAAAGAAAAAAAGACAAACCAACTAACCAACCAAACAAACAAACAAAAACCAACTCTGATACACAGAGAACAAACTGGTGATTGCCAAAAGGAAGATTGGTGGGTAGGTGGGTGAAATAAATAAAGAGGATTAGAATGCATTTACCTTGGGGCCCCTGGGCGGCTCAACTGATTAAGTGTCCAACTCTTGATTCCAGCTTAGTTCATGATCTCACGGGTTCATGAGTTCAGGCCCTGAATCGGGCTCCATGCTGCTAGTGCAGAGACTGCTTGGGATTCTCTCACCACCCCCACCCCTTCTCTGCTTGTATGTGCTCTCATGTTCTCTCTCTCTCTAAATAAATAAACACTTAGAAAAGAATTCACTTACCTTGATGACTCCTGAGAAATGTATAGAATTATTGAATCATATTGTACCCTTGAAACTAATAAATGCTTTGTGTTAATTATACTCCAATTAAACAACAAAAAGGTAAAAAAAAAAGTAAATAAACCAAAGAAACAGAAGACGAAAAATAAAATAAAACAACGTCCTTTATAGCCCCAATGGGATCAGAGGGGATAGTATCTCTAAACAAAAATAACAGAAAAATAGGGGAAAAAATGAATATTGGAAAAATTGTGAAGTGTTCAAAGAAATTTGAAGACAACAGATGCCTCTCAAAGAACAAAACAAACAAATTAACAAACAAAAAGCTAAGTGAAAGATCTCAGATTAGAGATTTTTTAAAAAAAATAACGGATGAAGGAAAACTGTATTAAAAGAAAAAAGGACATGAATGAAAATAAAATCAAGGATACAATAGACATGTTTGCAAAGTCTCGCCCTCAAAATTAAAGAATTTAAAAAACCATTAAAATTATTGTAGATGAGTTGTTAAAGACAGCAGGAGATATGGGATATTCCTATATTACCAAGGAATAGAGTTTTGAAAAATGTTAATAGAAATAAAATTCAATGAAAATAGAAGGAAACAAACACAAACCACTATTATAATATGAAAGTACAAAAGGGTTTACTATATCAGGAAATTTTGATTCAACATCCTCATAATACAACTGCATAGTCTCCCAGAGTGATTTCACTGTAAATGTAGAAGAATCTCAATCTCATTCATGAAGCAAAAGCAGAGGAGACACAAAACAAGGGCCTCTTTTTGTCAATGGCCAATCTTTCTTTTTCTTCCTCCGAAGAACCAAAGTGAATTCTAGTTAGCGCTTCACTTAGTAAAAAGATTTCTTTTGGCAGACTTCCTTGTAACTATTGCGACCTATGAAATGTAGTGGGCGTTATGGGGTGTGTATTTGGAGGAACTTTGAAGCTGCAGGATCAGACGGCACTTAAGCCCTTTTTTTGTAACCCTTCCTTCCCAACATATGGACTTAGAACTGGAAACCCAGAATCTATCTTGGACAAAGACATAACATTGAGGATAGAAGCCGTGCGCTAACAAGGACTGAAAAGAAAGCTAATACTTTTTCTAGGTAGCCCACCAAGGCTAGCCGTTGTTTGCATGACAAAGAATTGGGCCTCTACTTTGTTTAAACCGCTGTTGGGGGGGGGGGTTCTACCTNNTCTATCCTATGTAGTTGAATCTCCTCCTCTACGGAGTACCAGCTGTGCTGTACTGCCATAACAGATCACAGATTCTAGAATTGGCTAACTGGACGAAGTGAGAATATAAATGCTAAGGAATGTAATTTTGCAGGCTGCAAAGCTGGTGACCATCATTTTATAGCGGCAAACCGGTAGGTCAGATGGTTACCTTCAGTAGTTTGGAAGGAAGCCTATGATTCCTGAGGCTGACATATTATGAAATTCAGAATGTTACTACTGCATATTGGCTCCTTCCGCAAGCTTTCAACAAAACCCTATCGATGAGAAATAAATGGAGTCAGGAGCCTTCTAGTCTACCAACAGAGATAGAAAGAAATGCCATTTTGCCAAGGGAGAAGCTCTCTGCCTATGGCTTAAAATAGGATGCCAAAGAGTCTGTCATTTGGAACCTTTTCGGGGTCAAAAATGCAATTGCTTCTACATGTATATTGAATCCGTTATGAACAGTGGTTGTAAAAATGCAGATATAGTGGGAAATAATCTTGGTGCCTTGCCATCAAAAGGCAGTGTACTGCTGGCAAAGATGGTAAATGCTTCTGACTGCCTCCAGGCAATGACTGCTGGGTTGAAAGAGAAAGAAGGGGCTGGCATAGCGGAAAACCCACTTCATACAAGTTTAGAAACTATGACAATGACAGACTAGGTAGTTGGCTATGCTATTTGCATAAAAATAAAAACAAAAGTGAAAACAAATAGGCCCAGTGTCTACTGTGTTTTTGAATGAATACATCTTTATAAAGGTATTGAACTCCAAAGATTACAACGATATCACATTGTCATTCATGCAAGATGTGTAGACCCGGTGGAAGCACATAGGTTTCTAGTGCTTCTTCTTCCTTAACAATAGGCTCCCAGTTTTATTCTGTGTGGCAAAGAGCATGGCTAAAGGATTTCATTTCTTTTTGTTTAGATTTTTGTTTTTGGTATGTATTTACTTTTGAGAGACAGGAGCGGGGGAGGGGCAAAGAAAGAAGGAGCCACAGAATCAGAAGCAGGCTCCAGGCTCTGAGCTGTCAGCACAGAGCCCCACCCAGGGTTTGAAGTCACTAACTGGGAGATCATGTCCTGAAGAGAAGTCCGACGCTCAACCGACTGAACCACCCAGGCACCCCTAAAGGATTTCATTTCTAACTTGCTGGCTTGGGCAGCTGGAGGTGATCCATTAATTATAGTCAAACTTTTTGGACAAGCTTCTGGGAAAAGTGTATAGAGATAATTGACTCAGCTAGTGGTTACTGTCATTTATTCTTCTCACATTTCCTCTTCATTCTGCTAAAATTGTGGATATCGAATTCCAGCAGACATCTAGAACCATGCACGAAAGTCGTGGAACAGAAGGCTGGGATGCTCTGCATGACGTGTGCGTGTGTGTGTGTGTGTTGTTTAGTTTGGTTTTGTGTTGTTTAACGTGAGAGAAATCTAAACATCAAAATTCTGCCAGGATACAGTCACTTTAGCTCTGTCCTTTCTTACTCTCTGATATAGAATTCTAACATGATAACTGTCCTTTCATTAGCTATTCAGAACTATAAGATGAACTTGAATTTCAGAGTCATGCACCAATGTTGGTACAGTAGAAATATAGGAGGAATTTGGGTACTTGATGACCACAGAATAGCTGTTCTAGATACCTTTTATCACTGGTTTTGTATTGAAGATGCACACCTCCATCTTGTTGATTTCTTTTGGCTTTGTGTTATATGCATCTTATCTTAATATAAACATGGAGAAAATAATATCCAAGAAGGACAAAATAATTTTAGCCCCAAACATTTTTATAGCACCACTTGATGCTACAACATAGCTTGAGGATTAGTATCGCCACAGACTTTAAAGAAGTAAAATGCATTCTAAGAAGTATATATATAAATTTCCTTGTAAAAATCAAAGCTATGGAGTCATTCTTAGTCATGAATTAATTTAGAGATTCTAGTACCCATGAGACTCTCCTGAGCAAAATTTTGGTTAAAAAAATAGATGTAACAAAGTGTGATTTGGAAATGAATACAAAATAAAATGGCTGGTGGTTACTAAAATTGTTCTTAACCATAGGATTAGATATTATATTGGGGGCACCTGGGTGGCTCAGTTGGTTAAGCATCTGACTTCGGCTTAGGTCATGATCTCACAATTAGTGAGTTTGAACCCCACCTCAGGCCCTGCGTTGACAGCTCAGAGCCTGTAGCCTGCTTCAGATTCTGTGTCTCCCTCTCTATCTCATTCCCTCCCTTCTTGTGCTTGCTTGCTCTCTCTCTCAAAAATAAATAAATAAACTTTAAAAATAATATGTGATGTAGTAAGCAATACATAAGAAAATGAAGAATTATAAAGATAAATAAAAATGACGTGTATACATATTCAGGTATATGTACATACATTCATACATCCATATGTATATATGAAATAAACATGAATGATGTATATATACATATATATTAACATAGAAGATGCAGCCTGTTAGGATGTATAAAAAATGCTCAGTAAGTGTGAAAGGAACTTATTTCAAAGAAACTTCTAATGATATTTGTTATTAAAATAAATACTATTCTATTCAGCAAAAAAATGAGGAAAAGGGAAACTAACATATCTCTGAGAGGAGAGATGTTTGGTATGACAGTAAGGCCATGAATATTCTAAAAGATTCATCTAATTGGAAATAGAGATGACATGAAAGAAGTGTGTGCATAGAATATCTTTGTGAGAGTAATAATACATAACTTGTATTATTTCATATAATGGATACATATGAGCCTCTAGAAATGGTAAGTGACCATAGACAGAATGGAAACCATCGTAGAAATATAAAATTGACAATGGGACAGAATGTAACAAATAGCAATTGACCAAATCGGCAGCAATAAAGTAAAAGAGAATGAACAGGATACATTAAATAATAAATCAAGACTGCCAGAGCACATTAAATCAAGGGTGTCCTTTTTTATGCCACATGTGAACACAGTCGAGTTTGACACTGGAACACAGACTGTTAGGAAGGACTAAAATTCAACACCCAATTATATTTCATCTTGTATGAAACACATTTGAAGTAATGCTTTATAGAAATGATGAAAATAAAGAGCTAGGTAAAGAGATTCAAAACATTTCCAAATATGAAAAAACAAGGTATGACAATACTTATGTGCAAGACATTAAGATAAAAAAAAAAAACCCACACAATCTAAGACAAAAGCTGAAGTTCATTATCCCTAGCAGGATGCAGACTACAGGGATTGCTAAAAAAAAAAAAAAGTAAAAGCAAAATTAATGATATCAAATGGAATCACAAATTCCAGGCAAGAATTAAGAAAGAGTGAATATGTGGGTTGAAAAACAAACACACAAACAAAGAAACAACTACATATAGTGTATTGGTGAACAATATGTGTGTTATATAATTATATTACACATGCATATATCATAATTATATATATTTTTTTCATATTTATTTAGATGCGTGTACATGTAAATAGAAAAAAATAAACTAAACAGCATAAATTTCTGAATTAGTTAAAATAAGAACAATAAGAATATGTTTTTTGCAGTGTGCCTCGGTGACTCAGTTGGTTAAGCAGCTGACTCTTGATTTTGGCTCACGTCATGATCTCTGGTTCATGAGATCAAGCCCTGTGTGGGGCTCTGCACTGACAGTGTGGAGCCTACTTGAGCTTCTCTCTCTGTCTCTGCTCCTACCTCATTCTTGAGGTTGTCTCTTTCTCTCTCTCTCTCCCTCTCTCTCTCTCTCTCAAAATACATAAATAATTTAAAAATAATTAAAAGATATTTTTTGCAAAGAATAGTTTTTAAATACAAAGAACTAGATTGTTTTAAAGGACGATATTTGATTTTTTAATGGCTATTTATTCTTGAGAGAGAGAAAGACAAAGCACGAGCAGGGCAGGGGCAGTGAGAAAGGGAGATATAGAATCCGAAGCAGCTCCAGGCTCTGAGGTTTCAGCACAAAGTCCAATACGGGGCTCAAACCCACAAACTTTGAGATCATGACCTGAGCCAAAGTTGGACCCTTAACCAACTGAGCCACCCAGGAACACCAAAAGTAAAAATATTTGAAAAAAATACTCCGCAAACCTTAAGAGAACTAATGTATTTGTGTTTAACCAAAAAATGTTAAGATAAAGAATATTACCAAATATTGAGAAAAACATGTGGTAACTTTTAAATGATGTTATTCATAAAGAAGACATAAAATTGTTTATGGACCTAAAAGAGAATGTTTCAAAATACATAAAACAGTAATCAACACAGTTAAAGGTAGAAGTAGAAATATTCACAAATACAGTTGGAGATTTTAAGAAATATTATTGTTAAATTATAGAAACAAGTAGAAAAAATGCAGAAAATAAAAAATTTAAAAATACATAAAAAGTCAGTAAAGTTAGAGAAGATTTGAACACTATCAACCAACTGGACATAATAACATTTTTAACAGTCCAGAGCCAGTAACTAATGTATACTTTTTACAAGCACATTTATAATATTTACAGATTCCCACTTAGAGTCACAGTCTTAATAAATATTGAAATTTTCAAATGATCCAGGGTACACACTCTGACAACAATATTCAATTAGAAATTGATAAAATTAAAATATGAAGAAAATCCACATATATCTGTAACTAAAGCAACACACTCCTAAATACCCTCAGGGTCAATAAAGAATCATAAGGGAAATTAAAAAAATATTTTGAACTGAATGAATATGAACACACAACATACCATAATTTCTGGACTGACTTCCACTTAGAATAAAGTATGCTTTAAAAAAAAAACAAACCAGTTGCCTCTAATTTGACAATGAGAAAAAAGCAGATCAGCTATAAATTCATAACAATTCTTATTCCCATTAGAAAACTGAAGTTAAAAGTTAATGAAGGGATCTGAAATCCAAAGAGGTTTGACTTCTTCCAAGCAGTGAAAGGACATATATATTTGATTATCTATAACAGAGAGCAAGAGAATCTGAAACAGTCCTGGCCACGATATAAGCAGGTAAAATTTAACTTGGCTAAAAGTCAAGTGGGAAGTAATAAACCTGAAGTTGCTGGAGGCACTTAGCAACTGCCCTCACTCAGCCTTATAGCACCGTATGATTTGAGATCTCATTCCCCGTGGGTGCTCAGTGAAGAAATTGAGTCCAGGGCAGAAGGCTGGAGAGTGACTGTCTGACTCAAAGGAACAGAAGGCGATTGACAGCTGTTGGGGGCCATGGAGGAAACATATCCCACTTCCCAAGTCCCGTATTTTTACAAAGCAAATGCCTTAATCCTCTGGGGTAGGAGTGACAAACCCTTTTGCCTACAGAGCTCGAAGGAGTTAATCACCACAGTGCCTGCTTCTCTAAACTCTCTCTTGTATAAAGCTAAGCATCTCCATCACTGAGGAGTGGCAAGGAAGCACTCTCATGCAGTGCTCCAAGGAGCTTGTCACTTGCCGCAAGGGACATAGACACAAGATGCTGTCGGTGTCCCCCACACTTCATTCCTATGGAGCAAAAGACTCAGAAGGAGGGGTGAGACTCAAAGATGGTCAGCGCTTGTGAGGAGGACAGGGTGGGCAGCGGTCACCCCTCCAAAATGATATTCTACATAGCAAATCTCAGGTTGTTGGGCCATTCCCTGCAAGGCCCAGGTGAAGACTGTGGATGAAGGAAAGTCAAAGAGAAATTGTCTTCAGATTGAGATGCAGGCATGTAAGGTTTAACATTCTATCAGGTGTCTATATGTGATATATATTGCTGTGGTTTCCCACAGCTGCAGGCAGTCCAGTAAATCCACACCCAACTCTCCCACAGATACAAGGCTGAGTTTGACCAACAAGGGGACGAGGGTGTAGCAATGCTGAGACTGATGCCTGTAAGCACAGGAATTCCCTAAGACCGAACGAACAGAAGACTGGACCAGAAACAGCAGATGAATTCCATACATCCCCATCACAGGTGTAACACAGTCTATTGCTAGAGAGGGCAAGTGCATAAAGAGATTCCCCTCTGCGGCACAGACGTTTCGGGAGGGCTGATGCTGAGAATGAAGCACTAACTCTGGGAGAAACTTTCTAGCACTCTAGCCTCTGCTTTAAGCACTTAACCCACCACTAGAGGTATTTGAACCGTGACATTAGAAAGTAACCATAGTAATAAGAACAAGCCATAACAGCAACTATAACAAACCAGCACTATTCTAGACTATATTGGTTAGCCATCCACTCTAACGGCTGACAAAAGACTTGTGCACTTACCAAGCTTCAACACTAATGGTAGTTTCTATCAATTCCATTGTGATAACTAGCATTCAGTAAAAATTTGTGAAAAACAAAATCCCATTTCAGGAGATAAGGCAATCAACAAACCAGCCTCAGACATAATCGAGATGTTCCCACTATCAGACAAGTTTTTTCAAATGACCTTCATTCCAATCTGAAAGAATCTAGTGAGAAAGAGGCCAATATGTATGCGCAGATGGAGAATTTCATCAGAAAGAAGGAAATATTGATTAAAATTAAAATTTTGGGAATAAAAAAATTTGTATCAGAGATGAACAGTTCCATCGACTGGCTTGTCAGGAGACTTGAAGCAGGTGAGAGAAGAGCGAATAAACTTGAAGTGAGTTACAGCATTATTCAAAATTACCCAAGCAAAATGCAGAGGGGAAAGAAAGAGTTACAGATGAAGAAAACACAAATGACTTGAAACATTACCATAATAGTCTAACATATGGGTAGATAAAATGCCAGAATGAGGGAGGGAAAGCCATAAGAAAGGAAATAATTTGAAATGATACTGGCAAAGAATTTCTCCCCAAACAACAGGAAAGGTATCTTACGTACACCACGGGCAACACAACTTAAAAAAAAAAAGGAGGGACACCTAAGTGGCTCAGTCTGTTGAGCCCCCAATTTTTGATTTCATCAGGTCATGATTTCATGGTCATGAAATCACGCCCCACATTGAGCCCCACATCAGCCTCTGCAGAGTGTAGAGCCTGCTTGGGATTCTCTCTCTATGATGCTTCACCCACCCCCAAATTAATTAATTATTAATTAATTAAAACAAAAATTTTTTAAGACAAAAATGATGTGTGGTTTTATCAAGTTTTATCAAAGATTGGCCAGGTTGAGCAACAACTTGACCTCTCATACATTAATGTTGGGAATTAAAATAGCAAGACGTTTTGGAAAACTTTCTGGTAATTTATTAACATGGTTAACATCCATGTAACTATATCTTAACAATTGTAACTTCCTGCTTCTATAGGTGAAAGCCATTGTCTGTATGTTATACTGTGTGACACTTTAATATGTGTAGAAGTAACTTTTCGTGGTAATCAACAACAACAAAAAAACGTAACATAACTAGCAGGTGTCTCTGGACACAGAGAAAAGGCTATTGGGGAGGAGTACCAAAGGAACTTTCTGGGTTGTTGCAATATTCTCTACCTTAATACTGGTGTGTTAAGATATGTGTTTGATCTGCCGTAATTTCCCAGTTGAGATTTGTGCATTTTAATTTGCTTAAATTTTACCTTTTCCCAGTCTTTCGAAACAAACAAAAAGAAACCAATAGAAAAAAAAAAAAAACTGCTATAAACCAGAGCCAAAGTTTTTAACATAGTCTCTGAGAGCCAAGTTCTATTCCTTGCATATACACTCTCAGAGACAAAATGGCTTTGGGTTGTAAAGTCATCTCAAGTTCTGTCCCGTACCCTCAGAGATGAAAAACAAAACAAAACAAAAAGACCACAAGAGAACCACATTAATTTTCAAACTACGTATCTTTTTGATACTTTTTGGAAACCATTGACCTTGGCCCGTATGACCACAGAAATAAATGTTGAGGCAAAGAATCATAGTCACATTGATGACTTGATATTGCCCTAGAAATTACATACGTGAGACTGTGCACATCACAAATCACTGAGCAATAAAATCCAAAACATTTTCCTGAGATACTGTAGCTGAATACTTTGGAATAATTGTACTTGGCACGTATGAGTTTAATAAAGATACTGAGTGTAGCAGCCAACACGGGGTCAAAAGTTAGGATCAAATAATATATGGCTTACCCCACCCCCCAGCTCTCCTTTCCCAATTTTCACTGACAATCAGAAGACAGAGCATTGTACGAACATGGTAACATCGCCAACTAACACATCTGTCTCTTTTTCGACGCTGGTGTTGATAGTGCTGGTGCAGTTGCTCATGAACGCTAAAATTACATTTTTTCTGGCAGTACATCACTAACATCTCCCACACCTATTTTAAATCACAGATCATTAGCATAAACCCAATTATTTGAAAACCTCCAAGAGGAACTTGACTTAAGAGAACAGACACAGAATTTAGAAACATTCTTAATTATTTTAGAAGACTATGTATATATACACCAACTGATGGAGATTAGGTGCATTTCCCCCAAGATTACTGCAGTAAGTTAGAATAAACTGTCCTAAGTCAAAAGTGTGTGTGTGTGTGTGCGCGTGCGCACACGTGTGTGTTTCTGTAGGAAAAGAGAGTATTGTAGTGGATGCTAGTATGACACATTAGAGTAGCTATGATAGTGTCTATCAGACAGTCAGAAAACATTATTAAAACATAGGACATGTTGGGGAGGAGAAATGATTTTCCCTCTACCCTTCTGAGTTCTTAGAGAAGGCCACTTGTAAAAGCTTAACAAGAGAAAAGTAAACATTATAACATGTGCACCTCATGTGTGCATGGGAGACACCTTGGGGAAATGAATAACTCCCCAGGGTGGCTTAGAATTTTCAGGATTAAATATTGTGTTAATAGTGGAAGGGGAGGGAACATGACTTCTTAGGGGAGAGAAAATTATTTTGGGGAGAAATGAATGGGCCGTTAGAAGAATAGATCTGGGGTATGATAGTGTTGCAAGGTAAGCTGATGCGTATTAAACATTTTAAGAGTTTATTTGAGCCAAGTGCAATTGCAAGCAGGTGCCCAAGCGCTGCATGGAGAGCACTCTGTAGACAAGAACCAGGGAAGAACTCGCATAAACAAAGTGCAGAAGGAAAGGAAAAGTGAGAAGAGTCACTCTTCCCTGGTGGCTGAAACTTTTCTGGGGAGGAGATTCACGACTATTCATTTCTTTCTGGAGGATCTGACTGTAAGGCAGATCAGGAGAATTCAGAGAAAGCCTCTTCCCACTTTTACCTTGTTTCAAGTACCTTCAGCTCAAAATAATCAATATGCCAAAGTGGCTTATTTGGAGGCAGCAAATTCTGCTACCCTACAGGCATTAGAAAAGGTTTTTTTTGTTTTTTGTTTTTGTGTTTTTTGTGTTTTGTTTTACTTGTGCAGTAGCGGATACTTTTTTTTTTTAAAATAGTTTATTGTCAAGTTGGTTTCCATATAACACTCAGTGCTCATCCCCGCAAGTGCCCTCCTCCATGCCCATCTCGCCCCTTCCCCCCACACCCATCAGTCCTCAGTTTGTTCTCCGCATTCAAGAGTCTCTCATGGTTTGCCTCCCTCCCTCTCCCCCACTATTTCCCCCCTTTTTCTCCCCCATGGTCCTCCGTAGTGGAGAACCTGTATATCCGTAGTTTATCCTGTATATGTTGATATCTGACCCTGCTTATCCTATCTGAGAATTTTCTTTTCTTTCTTTTTTTTTGTTTATTTATTTATTTTGAGAGAGAGTGTGCACACACATGTGGGGTAGGGGCAGAGAGGGAGAGGGAGACAGAGAGAGAGAGAGAGAGAGAAAGAGAGGGAGAATGAATCCCAAGCAGGCTCCATACTGTCAGTCCAAAGCCCATTCTGGGGCTCAAACCCACTAACTGTGAGATCATGACCTGAGCTGAAACCAAGAGTCAGATGCTTAACAGACTGAGCCACCCAGGGGACCCGGAGAGTTTTCTCTAGGAAACATGTAGATGGACCTTATAAATGGAGAAGTATTCACTAAGAGTGTTGGATTCTCATTCTTAATTATGCCAAGCACTTATTTTTCGGTCAAAAACGAAACAAATTAGGTTCTTCGCTCATATCCAATTCAGAGACATACAGAGAACGCTAGAGTTTCATTCATTTATTCATGCGATGAAGAGCTCTGTGTCCCTGTGGTGTGTCTGTTGTGCTAAAGATGCATGACAGGAGGGAAACAAGGCGAAGCTTCCTGCGAGTCTCGAACCTACAGTCTAGAAGAGGAAATTAATGTGAAGCACAGCAGAAAAAAGTAATGCATAAATATATTTATGAAAAATGATACAGAGTAATAAAGGATGGTGGCAAGAAATGATACAAGGATGCTCCCTTGGGTGACAGCAAGCGATGACATGCAGGCTGACGTTTGAAAGATGAATTCGTGTGAGCTGTGCATCCAGGGGTGGGTGCACAGGAAGGGGTGGGCACACTTCAGCCTTCCCGGAGGAGGTGGAAATGACTCTGGAGATGAAAAAGAAAGGGAAGACTTGCAGGCAGCCGGAGCGGTAGGTATACCATTTTACATGTAGAATAAATATCTAGAATGTTAGGCAACTTGGGAAATGGCACATTGGAGATGAAACTATCAGAGGGCTGAGACCTGGCACTTGCTCCTTTGACCAAGACAACAATGCACGAACTTAAAAACTCAAGGCCAATGTCACTAAGAAGCAGTTTATTGGTCCTGGACACCACAGAGGGAGTTATTCTTTTGCCCTTTCAAATTCCCCTAAGGAAACTGCAAGCCCTGGAAATGGTAATGAACGCATATTAGCTTTCAATGCTAAGATAGTTTTGAATTAATTCATTAGTATGTTGACATTCAAAACAAACGGACTTCTTTTCATTTTCCAGTGTGCTCAGGCTTCCAGTGCATTTAGCTCTGCAGTTCTCATGCTCATTAAGCACACATTTGTATTGTTTTTGCAAATGTCATCTAAATATTTAGAATTATAGAGGAACTGACAGTGGAAAAAAGCAAATGATTTCCCCCGAAAGAGGTATCTACTGCTGCCAGGATTTTATCATCTTGACATTAGAATTGATGGATTGGATATAATTCCTGTCCAAAGCAATAGGCTAAGAGGTCAAATACATTTCCCTAAGCCAAGGTACCTCGGTGTCATAATGAAATCCCTGCTGTTCTGGGCAAACAAGGTAGTGGTTTTCTACCTCTGCCCCCATCCTTGGGAGATGCATTTTGATTTCTTATTTATTTCACTTAATGAGCTTAATTTCACTTAGAAGTGGTGACATAAAATAGAAAACAAAAACCCAGAAGATGGAATAAACATGGTTATAAGATATGGATGGTGAAGATGCATGTTTTATCAACATTCAGGAAAATATCAGAAATGATAAACCTCAACTGATACATGTGAAAGCATAGTATTTATTATGCCAAAGTGAGGAAGAAAACCCACATTTCTCCCGTTTTCTGTTCTCCATTGTTATTTCCCTGATGTCACCATTAATAAGCATTATTTACCACTTGCTGTTCAGTCAGCATTCCTTTAGGTGCTTTTAAGAGGTAAATGATCTCTGTATTCAAGACATTTATACTTTAGTTGGGTGAATTAGACTCAGGTAATAATAACATAGACTGGGAAGCAATTTGAAAATAACATATAAGAATATATAATTTAGCACTAGACAATTTGCTATATTATCAAGTTCTAAGTGGTGGAAAGGGAGATTTCTTTTTTTTTGAAAGCGTTGCAGAAAGTTGGTCCGAGGGTTGTGGGTTATCGTTAAGCTGAAAGCATTGCAGAAAAAGACTATAGTGCACTGAAAACTTAAGTTACAATAAAACAATTAGTTAAGGGTATTATGTACACACAAACACATGTATGTGAATGTCCTCTGAATTTTAGAAATGGATCTAATAGCAGTTTGGAATGCTGAACAGCTCAGGACTGCATGTGTGGGGAAACATGTTGAGGTCCTAGCTCTGCATGAAGGGGGTAAGTGGGTGTGGAAATGTAAGAAAAGGGTGACAATATAATATAGCTTGATAGATATGAGGGACATTGTAGATACCATGAATTACAAAGATAATTCAAAATTAGTTTGACAACGATCATCAGAGGTTTGATACAGGAGGCAAATAACATGTACTAGGTACAAGAGGGCACACATTCAAGATTGCAGAAATAGGAGGAAAGAAAGGTGCAAAAGCCGAGGAGCAGACACTTAGAGTCCAGGCTAGGTGAATGGTGGTAGGGCATCCACAGAAGTTCTGGCTCACAAAGTCATCAAAAGACAAAATTCTATGACTCCACAAGTTGCGTTCTCTACTTGGCCTTCCCATGGAGGCACATCTATCTATCTACTCTCTAATGGAGCCATAGAAAGGAAGAGCACATGCTGCCCTATAATAAATATGAATATGGTCACAAGCTGGCAAACCTGTGTGCGACTCAGCACCACCCGTTACTGGCTTTGTAACTGGGTCAAATTCCTTAATATAGATATGAGCCTGTTTGCTGTAGGCATGTATTTTGCTACATGCAGTCTTAGATAGTTGGGGATTAAATAATAAATCTTCCCAGCTTCCCCCTCCTTCATGATATTTTTGTCCAAGCCAAAAGATGTTCACATCCATCCACTTCTAGGGTTCACCACCCTTTTCAATTTGCCACCATCTCTGGCCCAGAAAACTGCAGAAACATTCCATCTGGATTGCCTTGCATCTAGAATCTGACCCCTAAAATCCATTTACACAGGAGCCAGAGAGAGCCTCTCAAAATGGAAACCACATCGCCCCACTAACCTACATGAAAGCTTCCCGATGGTTCCACTTTGCCCAATAAATTCCAAAAGTCCCAAAGAGGTTGCAAAGCCCTGAAGAAGCAAACCTTTTCTGTCTGCCTTTGAGTACATCTTTGTCCCCTCTGTCCTTACCACTCAATACGCCAAGTTTTGACGTGAAATAGGGAAATTATACTTGCTGTTACTTCTCACTGGAGCCCTTTCTCCCACACCCTGCCTTCCTGACTTCTCTAGTTCCTCCTCTTTCTGTCCCCACTGCCTTTCTTTGACTCCCTCCCCTCGCCCACTTATTCTCTTCCACCTCCTCTTCCTTCTCATTCTTCTTCTTTTTTTTCTTCTAAGCATATATAATTTCAAATTTTCTTTTTTTTGTTCTTTTTTAGTTTATGTTTTTTATTTTGAAAGAAAGAGAGCTTCCAAGAAGATGGGGAAGGGCAGAGAGAGGGAGAAAGAATCCCAAGCAGGTTCCCGGCCGTTAGCACAGAACCCAACATGGGTCATCAAACTCAGGAACTGTGAGATCATGACCTGAGCTGAAGCCAAGAGTCAGCAGACTTAGCCACCCAGGCTCCCCTCAGATGTCATTTCAAAAATCATCTCATTCAGGCTTTCCTGACCATGTAAACCTACTGGGCTAGTATTATCCAGACATTCTCTATATCAGTTTCATTTAATTTTCTCCGTTTCTGCTATCTGAAATTATGATCTTTTCTTTCTCTCTTCCTTCCTCTTCCTTTTTCTCTCTTTCTTTCTTTCCTTCTTTCTGCCCTTCCTCTGTCCTTCCCTCCTGTCTTACGTCCTCCATCCTTCTCTCCTTTCCTTCCTTTCTCTCCCTTTCTTTGCCCACCAGTAGATTGCACACCATACGAATACAAAAATAAACTGCCCTATTCACAACATTATCTATCACCCTGTTTTTGTTTGCAACATTATCTCTAATGCCAAGAAAAGTGCCAGGATCATAGTAAGCACTCAATAAATATCTAATGAATGAATTAAATTAAGAGTACTCCAGTAATATATTGATTTTTCTCACATCTTGCACATACCATGTCTAATGTTATATCCAGATGATTCCTTGTTTAAAGGACTTTTAAAATGACAACATTGAAACTTACAAATTAAGAACCTAACCTGAGACCCCAACATGAAGTGAAATTAAAATCTCAATCTACTGAGTCCCAATTCAATGGTATTTTCTATAGATTATAATGTTTTAGCCTTTTCATTTGTTTTTACCTATCAAATAATTTGAGCTGTGAAGCAAGCTTTTAATTAATTAATATAAAAAATAATCTGTACCTCTCTCTGGGGCCCTTTCTCCCCTGATCCTGCTCACCTGACTTCTTTTTCTTCTTCCTCTTCTTCTTCCTGTCCCTCTACCCCAATTCCATTCCCTCTCACCCCCCACTTTTTTTTCTCTTCTACCTCCCCTCCTCCCCTCCTTCTTCTCCTTCTTTTATTATTTCTCCTAATCATATGTAATTTCAAACATCATCTCACTCAGGCAATTTATGCAAATTAATATAGGGGAAGGATAATGAAAACTAATCTTGGACATATGGCGAAGACCGAGTTAGGTTTCTAGTTATCTCCATCAGGCTGTCAGAACCAGACTAAAAGACGAAAAGAACAACCACAACTAAAGAAAACGGAATCCTGTCAGAAGTTCTGTTTCTCATGCTTTATATGCAAACAAACAAACAAGCAAAAACCCTCACAACATTTCTAGGTAAGTTGACATGTCAAAACCTCAAACATCCAATTCCTGTGTTTGTCGTTTTTATAGAAATATTTCTCTGCCCCGTAACTGACCCTCTACAATCTGACTCGGTGTGTCTTGAGTTTCGTCTCATCCAACAGTTCTCCTATGAGATGCATCATCTCCAAACTACACTCATCCCCCCCATGGTCACAACAACCCTGACACTGATTTTCCTGCTCTTTTTCTCCGTATCTGGCAGGTCTTATTTTAGTTTCTGTGACACTATAAATTTATACGTAAAAATCTGCATATTAATACGTTTTATCTTGCTTCTCTCTGATCCCTTCCTTCTTTTTTCACTTTCTTCCACTTTTCATTCAATATTTCAACAAATACATATTGATGACCTACTATTTGCCACTCAGTGATCTAGACGTTTGAAATATATCAATGATAAAGATCTCTGCTTTTATAGACTTTTTTCTTTATAGCTCTATGAAGTTAAATTAGTTTGTTAAAATATAGTAAGCAGTAAAGAAAGAACAAAAGAGAGGGGAAAAAAAAAACAAGTACAGCTCAAAGATCCCACAATATGAAAGTAAAAGAAGTTGAGGGTTTGCATGGCGTCCCGTGTAATGAGCTACAGGAAAAGAATTAATAGGTGTCCAGAGTGAGCTATTGTAAGGATTTTTGCTTTAACCTTGAGAGCACAACATTTGCAAGATTTTAAACAAATGATTGGCATGATCTAATGTTAAAGAAGCATCTGAGATATTCTGTCCAGAATAGACTGTTGGGAGATAAGTGTAAAATTACAATGACCAGCCAGGAGACTTCTGGAGAATTTCAAGCAAAAAACTACTTGGACCAAGAGGCTGTCTGAGTAATGAACATGAGAAATTTGTATATCTTTCCACATAAACAATCTATTTCTATCTGCACTTATTTTTATTTAATGTATTGAAATTATCTTCTCATAACTTTTGCGTTTGCAATGCTACATATTTACAAATATACTTAGCATAAATTATCTTCTAAATAGACTTTGTGCATGGAAGCAATGTTCTCCACCTGCCCATTTTCTGCATATACTAGCCATAAACTCATTTCCAATTATAAAGGATAAATTGTGGATCTTGTTTAAAATGAGACAAAACGTGCAATTTCCCTCCCAAAGATTATTTTCCCAGAAAAATATTTACCTAAAGAACACAGAACTTCAGTGGAATAAATAACTTGATTCTCATATCCTAAATGATACTGAATAAATTTCCCCTGTGTTTTATGATATATACCATTTTTGTTTTTAAGACAAAAATCAGACTATGTGAATTTTTTTAGACTGTACACTTATAAATATGGACGAAGAATATCTGCACAAACCTGACCAATGACTCTGACAGCTTCCATAGAGCATTCCATTCATGACCATTTGGATATTATTGGTGCCTTTTTATTAGAAATATCTTTTCGAGTAAATGGCCAGTCATCAGTGTTCCATTAAAATAATTGTTGAATTAGCATATAATGATTACAAGAGACAGATACAAAATGTCATGAACTACCTGAAAAGAATAAACAAAGGACCAATACCATACCTCATCGTTTGTAGTGAGACTGATAAAATTTTATCACAGACCACAGCAAAGTATTTTGCATAAATTCTTATATCATGTGCATACATAAGAATTAGTAATTAAATAGGAAATTTTATTGGTTCTTGGTAATTCATTTAAGTAAAGAAATAAAAGCCAGTCTACAATTCAGGTTTCCTTTGATTTTATCACAATGCTGAGCTACTATTTGGAATGCATTCAACACAGCAAGAAGGAGGTGATTGTGGGGCTGTGGTTTTGAAAGTATATACCAGATTTGAATAATAAATTTACTTATCTAAGGCACAAATATATTTAATGTGAACTAATTTGGAATAGCTACAGTAAGCATAGACTTATTGCAGTGCATTTTTAATTAAATAATTTGCTTTCATCAAGGGTGTTTTAGTGTTTGCAACCCAAGTATGTTTAAAATTTCCTCTATTAATGCTTTTTAGAATATGCATTTTCCTTTGTTTCAATGAATTTTGTTTTTGTAAACAACTCAGCCTTATGGTCACAATTCAGCTTTTGAGGCAGATGTCATTTAGATTATTTCATGGTTCCCATTGAGAAAATATACTAACAAAATCTTGTTTTTATTTACATTGTATCCTGATAAACTATAAATTATTTAAATGCATTTAAATTTTTATAACAATATCTATTTTTCACATATTGCAATTATGAAAATGTTAATATATAAAATATAAGCATATACATGCTATCTTAAGTATATTAAATACCTAGACTTAGTTCATTCTAGAAACATTAGAAAATAATGCAGACATTATTACTATGCCTTTGAAAATGAGTAGAATTCCCATGCATTTCATTGTTGGCCATATGCATATGAAAAATCAATTTCTTTAAGTTAGCCTATCTACTTCAAAATTGTATTTAGAAGTACTTATAAATCATATGCCTATATCTATTTATATACAAAATGCTCATTAGAATATAAAGGAAAATAGGGACTTAAAATACATATAGAGGAGAAGGAGAACAATTAAATTCTGATTTAGGAAAATTTGGGCCTTGTAATTACACAGAAGTTGGTAGTTAAGGTATAATGAGTAGGTAATCTTAAATGAATAAAGTATGTATAAAATTGTTTTTATAGTAAATAGGGCACATATCTATGTGTGAATATATCTTTCAATGATATGTTTTTTAAATGTTCATTTTGAGAGAGAGAGAGAGAGAGAAAGAGAGAGAGAAAGTGTGAGAGGAGGAGGGGCAAGCAGAGGGAGACACAGAATCTGAAGCAGGCTCCAGGCTCTGCACTGTACAGAGCCTGATGTGGGAGTTGACCTCATGGATCATGAGATCATGACCTGAGCTGAAGTCCAAGGCTTAACCGACTGAGCCACTCAGATGCCCCTCAATGATAGGTTTTAATGCATTTCACATAGGCATATGTTATCGTAGAATCTGCATTCTATAAAGGCTAAACTTGTCCTGATTGTTGATAAATGTAATATACAATCCGCATTTGAGTGGTAGATGATAAAGTGAATATAAAGAGATCAGATATGTTGGAATAGAGGTAGAAGCAGGAGTATTGTTTTCACTGGTAATAGCTATTTTCTTACTGAACGGCAAAACCATCCTTTTCTTTGTTCATGTATTCAACACAGAGAAGTGTCTTTATGTGAGAAACTGCATGTGTGGTTAAGGATGGAGCAGTGAGCAAGCTGATGTGCAGTCAGCCCGCATGAACCTCTCCATGTAACATCACGTAAAACAAATATGGAGGGAAAGGGAACGGTGGAAAGCAGATAGAACCAGAGGCATGTCGCCAGGAGACGAATGGGCTATGGAGAGCACTGGTTATTTTTAGTTTCTCCAATAATGAGATTCGAATTATATAAAAGTTATTTGAATATGCTAACTTAATAAATGATTCAGAAATGACAGATGAATCTAATGACCCAATTTCTTGGCTATGTTAAAACTCAGTTCACTCTTTCTAGTTCAATATGTCCTCTATATGTATCTTTTTCCACAAACTTACATAAGCAGATATTTCCCAAAGGAAAAGCATAATACTGTGTAATTTAACATAAATGATGTATTACATAATATCTATAGATCTCTCATACCAGCAAATTTTAAGATTCAGGATAAATATAAAAATATATTATATAAGTAAATACTCAGAATATATATAGATGTATATGCATAATACATATATACAGTATAAATATATAATATATGCATAATGTATATATGTAATGTGTATATGTATATATGCATACTTATTTTCCTGAATCTTAAATATTATTATATAATATTAAGAATATGGGTGTATTGCAATTGCACTGGATAATTTATTTTTCTAATTGGACTATTTATATATCAAGACAGGAGAGCTTATTTCCATAAGAACATGTGTATATGCATACAGTAGTGGTTAAGGAGAACTTTAACTGCTTATAAAATGTTGATTAAATAAAGGCAGTGCTTTCATCCAAGAATCTTATCTTGATAGAATTTAACAAATTATCTTCAAGTAAAGGATAGTTTGCTTTATTTGGAAATGGATTTCAGTTAAGAAATATGTATCACTATGACTAACACTTTTCCTAATATTTGTATCTATCATAGAGATATAGATTATAGGTCACTAGGGACTAGTATTGTCTCTAAAATGTTTAATGTAAAGCCTTCTTTATTTATCTATATTAAGCAATATTTAAATACTCTATTTTTTGGCACTTAGAAGTATAACATACCAGAAGCAAAAATTTTTAAAGGAAAATATGTGAATTCCATACTATATTCTAATACATTCCATACAGTGTCCAATAGACAGGGTTCACCAACATACCAAACTTCTTGATAGTTTGGGTTCAAGATAGAGACTGTTCCAGGGCATAATTACAGTTGTAGGTTTTTTGTTTGTTTGTTTGTTTTCTTAAGGTTTTTAGGACAATGATAAAGTCCCCCTGACTAGGAAAAGCAAAACAATATTGATGTTAAATAAACAAACTTTGTGTTTTTTACTTATCGAGTTAAAGATGCTTCACATCAATCTGTATTCATGCTCATACTCTGTTGCCTTCCTCACAGAAATTTAGATATTGAGATGAAGTAGTAAGTTCCACAGATTTCTTTACATTTACATTTTAAGATGTAAACCACAGTGCCCTCATTTTATGTGCAGCTACATTCACTACAAACGTAACTTGTAATATGTCAAAAGACTCCTGGGGAGTGCCCTTGAACTTCTCTGAACAGGGCCCAGTGGCATCCAAAATGGTACTGCCCACATTAAAATGTAAATGAGCCCGCAGTAACTGCAACCAAGATCATTTTATACAGGTGTTTAAATATAACAAGACCTTAAAATCGATCCTTCAGGGATATAGCATATACCAAAGTTGCTGAATTGCATCTAGGCATAATGCTTCCTATATACGTGGTTTTATTGCTCTTGTGTGATATTCACTGAACTCTTCAAAAAATATTCTGCTAAATTAAACAAAAGGACATCTCACCTGGGCCCCGAAGGAGTATCCATTTCAGCCCCGTTCAAAAAGAACAAACATAATTTTTAGTAATACTGATTTCCTTGACATTTGATTAATATTTATTGAACAATTATATTAGTCATGAGAAGAAACATGTTTTCTGCCTTAGAACAATTTATATTTATGAAAAAAAAAGATTCACATGTGACATATTTTTTTTCTGGCTAAGGGGAATATTTTATCTTTTGTATTATCTTATTGTTATTTTATTTATCTTTGATTCATATAATATGTGGTCAGATTGTATGAGCCCCATTGTCATATGTCACTACCAAGGTGAACTAAATTATCTCCTGGCAGTGTTATTTCTGGTGCATATTCATAATGCATGGTACATAAAACACTTCCTAATCTTTTAAATCAGATACTCTACAGGCCCAATAAATGTAAATGCAGTCAACCTCAAATAAGATCGCATTTTCAATGAATATAAGAAAAATAGGGGCGCCTGGGTGGCTTAGTCGGTTAAGCGTCCGACTTTCGCTTAGGTCATGATCTCGCGGTTCGTGGGTTCGAGCCCCGCGTCGGGCTCTGTGCTGACTGCCAGCTCAGAGCCTAGAGCCTGGTTCAGTCTGTGACTCCCTCTCTCTCTGACCCTCCCCTGCTCACGCTGTGTCTCTCTCTCTCTCTTTCCTAGAAATAAATAAAACATTAAAAAAAAAAAAAGAAAAAGAAAAAGAACTTTTCCAAACTGGGTTACTTTATTATCAGTGAGAACGAATGAACCTTATTTTCCCTCTAAATAAAGCCTGGAAAGGGCAAATGAGGACAGAGGATGCCAAGATAAAATAAAAGAGATTTATTCTCTATTATTTGATACATCACATTTAAAATGCTCATGCATTTCTGGGTCTTGTTACCTTATAAATGTCACAGAAGGAAAAATAGAAACTGCCTCTGAGTTAGCAGTGCCTCTATTAACTAGAGGTAAAAAATGAAAGCAAACAAACAAAATGCTCATTTTATTAAGCCAGTCATAATGTATATTTACAGACTTAATTAGCTTTTTGTTAATATATTTTTAAAGTTTCATTCAAAAACTGATGTTTTTAATTAAGTATATGCCTCTAAGAAACCATCTGGGGCTTGAAAGATAGAAAATATTTATCAATAAATTTTTATCCTACCTTATCTATCATCTGCCTATCTATCATCTATTTCTTTTAGTTATTTACCCATCGTCTATCAGACTAATGATTTATCCATCCATTTATTTCCTTCTTTTCCATGCTTTCCTGGAATTTTAAGAAGCACTCGTTAAACTTAATGTTTCCTAATCCCTGTGATAATAAGATGCATTCAGGAACAATATTTCATAAATAGGAATATTTAAAGATATCTTTTAATTTATTCATTAGTATCATACAACTAGTAAATCCCTCCTTTTATTAAACCTCAGGACTTTTTGTTTTTTAACAAAGCTATTGCTATAATTAATAACATTCCCAGAATGTAAACTTAGAAGCAGTAGAAGATGCATGGTTTGGCATTGAGCCAACTTGTCCCCCTTAGAATTAACAGTATGCACCTCACCCCCCAATTCGGCCATAACTGGCTGGGGGTTTATAGACTTTGAGAATAATATTCCTTCCCTCAGGTATTCATAAAAATTTCCAAGTATTCCTAAGAAACCATTAAAACAAGTAATTCCAGCCACATGGTGAACCTTACTCTGCTTCAAACATGTGGATTCTTTGACAGGCTGTCTGACTTTAGGTCAGCAGACTAGCAGTGCTACCCATAGCCAGCAAAGACCATGCTCTAGCCCCAGGCTGAAGCCCCTGCTTCTATCTGCTGATGTGCTGAATTCTACCCATGCCATGACACCAAGGCTGTAGGCTTTGCTATGGCTGGATTTATGTATAAACACAGACGTGTGTAACTTCAGCCTGGTACATATGTAAGTGTTTAGATCAGATACTTAGGAAACAATCCAGTAGTTCACTAGCTGAAATTGCAGCCTTTCCAGAAAATTCCTGAGGTGTATGCTGGCTGTTCTCTAAAGATATGGTACCAATCCCCATGTTGGAGATGGAAAGGATTTGAATTATACGGTCATGTCCATGTTCCTCCTCAGCCAGTGGCCATTCAGAGAAAGCCTCTGAGATAATGATTACCATGAAATTAGAGAATGCAAACAGGATATATATATATTCTCTCCAGAATAACAAAAATATTTCCATGTTGTCTTAAAAATTTAAGGTCCTAAATCTAAACCTGAGGCAATAGCCTCGGGATATATCTGAAAGCAATAGCAGTTGCATAGACTCCTCTTTCACTCCCTACTTTATACCTTCTATTTGCTAGAATCTAGATGTTCAGAAATATTACAGAGGGTGTCAGGAAAAGAAATAAAGAAAAAAATAACTTGTAGTACAAGTTGCCTGAACATTAAATCATATAGTTTATTTTCCAAACATTCGACAGTAACAGCAACCCTATTAATAATTAGACCAGGACTCTTCTGAGTTAAACAGGACCATGCCTCCCTAAACATAACAAAAACAGAATTCTCTGCTTTGAATCTGCTACACGCTCAGCCTGCAATGTGTTTCCTGGGTGTGTTCAAGCTAGCATCTCTCGGTTTCCCCTCCTATCACTTCTTTTGAGAGACTGTCATTTTAACTAACTCCTTTCTCATTGGGCTGGGACTCTGACACTGTGCCTACCCATTCCTAATTTACTCTTCTAGAACAGTAGATCAGATTTTACTTACCTCAAATCCATTCACTGGTTATTGCCTACTGGGAAGCACCAGTTTGAGAGCTCAGTGAAGGAAGACACAGATTGTGCATTTTGTGTTTGTTATTGTATCCTTAGTGCATTTTACAGCGCTTGCTAAGTAATATACACTAAGGAAATGAATGATTGAATGTATGCGTAAATGTTAGTGCCTGGTAATTTTGTCACTTGCCATCCTAAATCTGTTCCTCTGCTCTTACAGCAAATCTCCTTGAACACCATTATTTGTGTGAATCAATCAAGTTGTTTTCACTTTAAATATCTACAATTTGCCCTCAGCTACCACTCAGTGATTATTCAATATATGACCTTATAATTCTCTACTCCATTTAATGTTTAGGATATTGCTTAACCTGACATAGGGGGAAATATTTTCTGAGATTAGAGAAAATCTATGAGTTCCCATGGAAGTGGTGATAAGGTTAACACTAACTCACCACGTAGACGTCTTGTTTTTATTTGAAACATCACTTGGTAGGAACAATTTTCAGCATCTTGATGGAACATTCCCTTATCGACTTTCTGTTTTAATTCCATATGTTGTTACTCTGCCATTTTATCATTTTGTTCATGCATTTATTTTATTCCTTATTCGCTTTTAAATTATCTGTGGAATATAGCAGGGCTTATAAAATGGAAAGTGCCTCATAATTTCTAGCATATAGTAAGTACACAATAGATGCTAGCTTCATTCTTTCCCTTCCCTTACGGAAGCAGGGTGAATGTCGGAAAAACCACCAAATGCCAAACAGAAGAAAGGCAAGATTTTATTCACAGCCAGGCCAAACCTGATCTGATCTTAAGGAGAAAAATGCAGAGAATGGCCCCAAACAAAGGTAGCAATGACCTTCTATGGATTTCAGCAAGGCAGAGTACGTCATTATTTAGTTAACCAATTACAATTTACAACATTTCATGGTAGCCAATTTTATTGTGATGCTCAGACGTTAGTTTTGGCGGAAACCTATCATTTTAAAGTTCTTTGTCTTAAGAGGGTTTGAAATGACCAATCATAGTTAGACATTTGAGAAACGGTGGGGGTAGTGACTACATGACAGAATGGTAACGAGGTGTTCTGTAACCTTTGCGTACAGGATGTGGTTAACCAGAACAGGGAAGCACAAGCTTGCTAAGCAGATTTACAGAAGCAGAAATAGCATGTTAGTATTTAATTGTGCTTGAGGTCAACCTACAACACTTACAATTCCTTTCACTAGAAATCTGTCCTTGGATACTATTTCTAGCTTATTTTCTGTCTCTCTCCATATGAATGTGACATGAAATGTCTCATTCCTGCCTATATATTGGCCTATATCCTTCTCTTGACTTCTTAGTTTGGTGAATTAAAAGGTTCTAAGAAATTAGAATGAACCAAGGTAACCATATATGATGAAATGAGCTTTCTTTGTACATGAATATAATTATAACAAAGGTTTATTGATGGTAGAAAATCACTGATAAAAACGCTTACTTTTTAATTGCCAGGCCAGATTCTGGAAGTCAGAGAAAGTATTGGTGTGTTTTCCGGTGCATGTCCACTGGCTATGCTCTGGCGTCCGTTGATGAAGTCCATGGCTAGTTAAAATTAGGTCTGTTCTCTAAAATTGCTTGGAAGGCTATGGTACCTTGTTGCTACCATGGCTGTCCCTGCCCTGACCCCTCCCTGGTTTTAGGAATATGTTCCTTGTCCCAGCCCCATTAAAAGCATCATATCATGTCACACCATAGTAGCTTCATGAAAAATCTACAAGTCATCAATCCAAAGAAAATTGTTTCAGATCATCCAGTGCGAGCTCACATAACCCCCTCCATGCTTTTCCTGTTACATGGACTCTCATTCTAAACAGGAAGGATTACTCTCTTTGGCTACAGAGCTTTACCTCAACTATTTCTGCATTTGCAGCTGAATGCAGACATTTTTCTGAGATGGGCTGAAGTTTTACTAGGTGGAGCCCAGAGAAGTAGTAAGCATGCAGGCATACCTCAGCTTTTCTCACCAAATTACCTTTTTCCTCAGTCCTTTTTTCGTTATCTTCCCAGAAATATCTGCAGTAAGAAGGAAAAGCCAAGAACAGATTTTTCAAAACTTTTTCAAAAACTTTTTATCACTGTGCAGGATAAAGGAATCGTAATTCTTTGATTTAAATAAGAGTACACTTGGGCTCCTGAGGGGCTCAGTTGGTTAAGCGACCTACTCTTAATTTCCACTCAAATCATGATCTCACCATTTGCTTGTGAGATCAAGCCCTGTGTTGGGCTCTGCGCTGACAGTGTGGAGCCTCCTTAGGTTTCTATCCCCTCTTGTTTGCCCCTCCCCCACACGTGTGCACCTGCACGTGCATGCTCTCTCTTTCCCCCCTCTCTCTCAAAATAAACAAATATTTTTAAAATATAAAAGAAATAAGTGTACACTTATTTTATATATAATTTTAAGTTTCATTATTTATCTATTATAGTTAAATTCTCAGTTTTTAGTGCACCAGATTTCAAGATTTATTTTATTTGATGTGAAGTTTTACATGGAGTAAGAGGTACAGATATTAAACATACAATATGAAGAACGTTAATTTTTCCATCGCCCCAGAAAACTCCTAAGCACCATTTCCTACTAAAGCCTCCATGTTGTTCCATGTACATGTTTGGGTAATTGGGTCCTTATTATTGTTGAGTAGCGTTCCATTGTATGGATATGTTGTAATTTGTGTCTCTATTTTCCAGTGGAGGGACATTTGATTGGTTTCCAGTTTGAAATTATGGGTCAACAAAGTTACTATAACGTTTCCATTACATGGTTTTGTGTGGACATGTTTTTCTTGTTTTGAATAGATACCCAGAGTGAAGAATTACTTGGCCATTTGGTGTGTATATGTTTAAACTTGTAAAAAAAAAAAAAAAAAGAAAGAAAGAAAGCTGCTAAATATTTTTTCCTGAAAGTCGTCATAAAATTTCACACTATAGGTACAATCTGAGAGAATTCCAGTTGCTCAGCATTCTTTCCAAAACATCGTAGTTGCAGTCAATTTAGTTATAGCCATTTTGGTAGATATATACCAGTATTTCTTTACGCTGAATGATTTCAAGCAATATTTCGGGCTGGGGGAGAAGGTGAAATGAAGAATTTACCGATCATTCATCTGTCTCCTTTTGTAAAGGATTCTAGAATGTACCCATTTTAATTGGATAGGAATTCTGTATATATTCCGGGTGTGAGAACATTAGGAGATATCATGTATCCCAATTATTTTCTATAGTTTATGACTTGCAAATCATTTTTAATAATATTTTTGATGAGCTAAAGATTTTAATTTTGATGAAATCCAGTTTATCAATATTTTTTCTTGCAATTAGTTTTATTTGGGTCCCTCTTAAGAATCTTTATCTCCCGGGGCGCCTGGGTGGCTTAGTCGGTTAAGCGTCCGACTTTCGCTTGGGTCATGATCTCGCAGTTCGTGGGTTCGAGCCCCGCGTCGGGCTCTGTGCTGACTGCCAGCTCAGAGCCTGGAGCCTGTTTCAGCCTGTGACTCCCTCTCTCTCTGACCCTCCCCTGCTCACGCTGTCTCTCTCTCTCTCTCTCCTAAAAATAAATAAAAAACATTAAAAAAAAAAAAGAATCTTTATCTCCCATTATTACAAGATTTCTCACATCTATTTTCCCCAGCAGTTTTAAATTTCAGTTTTACACACAGGTCTATGAGTCATTCTGATTTAATTATGACAAGAGTTAATGTCAAGATTTTCTTTCCATTCATGTATTCAGTTACTCCAAGACAGTCTTTTGAAATATTTTATTTCTTAATGAATTGTAATAGTTTATTAATCATAAATTAATCAACTGAATTTATATGTATATTTAAATATCCAAATATAATATGTAATATATACACACACATATATATGGTTTATTTGTTGAAACTGCAACTTGTTCCTTTGATTTATTTACTAATCCTTTCAAAAACATCATACTAGGGACACCTGGGTGGCTCAGTTGGTTAAACATCCGACTTCTCCACAGGTCATGATCTCACTCACAGTCTTAGAGTTTGAGCCCCACATCAAGCTCTGCTAAAAAGTCAGAGCCTGGAATCTGCTTCAGATTCTGTGTCTCCCTCTCACTTTGTGCCCCTCCCCATTTACACACTCTCTCAAAAATAAATAACATTAAAATAATTAAGATATCAAACTAAATTACTGTTTAAATGATCAGTAATTTAATAATCTTGAAATCAATATTTTAAGTTTTAGAGGCTTATTCTTCAAGACTTTTCTTAACTATTCTAGGTCCTATGGCTTTGGTTTTCTGTGTAAATTTTACAGTCAATTTGTATATACACAACAAAAGCTACTGGGATTTTGATTAAGATAAGCTTGAACTGTAGATTCTTTTGGGGGAAAATTGGATATCTTAATATGAAGTCTTCATGCTACAAACACTGTATATCCCTTTATTTAGTTAGATATTTATGAAATATCTCTTAGCAGTGATTTTTTAAAAAATTTGCATACAGTGACATTATTTTTTTTTTAAATGTTTATTTTTGAGAGACAGATCATGAGTGGGGGAGGGGCAGAGAGAGATGAAGACACAGAATCCGAAGCAGGCTCAAGGCTCTCAGCATAGAGCCCTATTTGGGGCTCAAACCCATGAACCATGAGATCATGACCTGAGCCAAAGTCAGACGCTTAACTGACTGAGCCACCTAGGCATCCCATAAATTTTTAAATTAATTTTATTCCTAGACACTTGATTTATAGGAGTGCTTTTATTCTCTTTACATTTGCAGAGTAACCAATGATCACAAATTGAGTAGTTAAAACAGAACTCAGTTATTATCTCACTGTTCTGTAGACCAGAAATGCAGTTCAGTGTAACTGTATCTTTTTTCCCTTTTGGTGGCTTTTCAGCTTTCTCTTTATGTTTTGTTTGGTGAAATTTGAATATTAACTATTTAGGTGTGGTCTTCTTTGTGTTCATTCAGGAATTGTGCCTCAGTGGATGCACCCTCAGAGGGTGACTAAAGAGGAAAAGCCATTTGTCCAGAGTTTACAATTAGCTATCCTTATGAGGTTTTGACCAATAAATGCTACCCAGTCACTGTCATAACAGGAATATCCAGCCTCCTTCTTGATATGCAAGATGGTTGGACTGAAAACAATTACCTTGCAAAATATTTGAATTTTAAGGCTATCATCTTTTTGGCATTAAATATCTATTTTGGAAAATAACAGCTGAAAAATTAATGTTTCTGTCAGACTGTGACTATAATAATTCAGTGACTTCCTGTGACATTAATTGTTTCTGATTGAATAGAGGGAAATAAATCGCCCACAAAATAGTACAGAATAAATGTATTCCCATATTTCAAAAATTTATTTTTATTATGTAACAAACTCTTTGAGTATAAGGTAGAAATATCAATGAATAGTGAATTAAGAAAACAGTTAAGTTATTGGTTTGGATCATTGTATTATGTCAAACCACAAATGCATTTACATGGAAATTATTTTTATAATATTGATATTAATTAAATGATACTATTGTTTATTTTTATAATACATATGGATATTATTCATGTTTTCAACAAAGAATAACATTACCTTTTATAATCAATTGAAAAAATATGTCTTCTTTCCCTAGATATTATTTTGACTCTGATAGAAAGCAATCTATTTTTTATTTTTTATTTATTTATTTTTTTAAAATGTTTTTATTTATTCCTAGGAGAGAGAGAGAGAGAGAGACAGCGTGAGCAGGGGAGGGTCAGAGAGAGAAGGAGTCACAGACTCTGAAACAGGCTCCAGGCTCTGAGCTGGCAGTCAGCACAGAGCCCGACGCGGGGCTCGAACCCACGAACCGCGAGATCATGACCCAAGCGAAAGTCGGACACTTAACCGACTAAGCCACCCAGGCGCCCCAAGCAATCCATTTTTTAAAAGGGGGTCAATTTTGTACTTATATACAAGCATTAACAGTGCTATTGTTTCTAACACATTTTAAATTAATTTACAATATTCAGAATGGTATTTTCATATTTTCTCACCCTCTCTAAACTTTTACTATGTACCAGTCATATTAATATACGCTTAAAATATGAGTGGCTATTTTCACTTGGATAGAGCTACAACTCTGTCATGTAGAAAGAAATTATTCTAAAAAGTTTTAAAATGTTTATTTAATTTTGAGAGAGACAGAGACAGAATGAGAATGGGGGAGGGGCAGAGAGAGAAAGAGGGATAAAGAGAATCCAAGGCAGGCTCCAGGCTCTGAGATGTCAGCACAGAGCCTGATGCAGGGCTCAAACTCACAAAGGCCAGATCTTGACCTGTGCAGAGGTTGGACACTTAACCGACGGAGCCACCCAAGCACCCTGGGCACCTGGGTGGCTCAGTCAGTTAAGCTTCCTACTTCAGTTCAGGTCATTATCTCACAATTGGTGGATTCAAGCCCCACATCAGGCTGTGTGCTGACAGCTCAGAGCCTGGAACCTGCTTCACATTCTGTGTCTCCCTCTCCTTGCTCCTCCCCTGCTTGTGCTCTGTCTCTGTCTCTCAAAATTAAATAAAATGGTAATTTTTTTAAAAAAATCAAGGAATGCATATGAAATGTATTAAAAGTAGTATAAACAAATTGAGCAATTTTATTAGTTGATTGCATTTTTGAGTATTTAAAATTTTTGATATTATAATTATTTTGAAATTTTATAAGGCGGCATTGTTTCTTGATGTATTTAGTACCTAATGATTGACTTATTTAATTGCTTACGATTTTTACATTTTGGTTAACTGTGTGTACAGGTAGAGGCTTGAGAGTTTGGAAATTAAAGTTCAAAGTAGGAATTAAAATCATTTTAATGAAGTCAATTCTAGGTATATAAATTAGGTTTGCATATATCACACATAACATGCACCCATACCTGTACACAAATACACGTATTTTCAAAAATGATTTTGCTCTCATGAAAAACTCATGCCCCCAAATCAAATACTCATCTTTTAGAAGTATTATTGATTTTATTTTAATAATCAATTTAAAAAACAAGTTTTCATTTTTGTAAAAAAATATATAAAAGATTTCTCATCAACTGAAATAACATTTGAAACAAAATGAGAATATGTTTAATCTTTTCCCAGCACTGATACATTATCAGAAAGATACCTGTTCAAAGTAGTGTTACTAAAATGTTAATAAAATGGATGTTATTCTATACTGTATTTTATCCAACTTGGAAGGAAAATCGTGTTATCTTTCTTTTGCTCCCCCCAAAAATATTAGAATCTATAAAAGTATAATAGTTATATTTCCTTCATTTTATTTCTTCTTGTATATTTATGCTTCATAATGGTCTTAATGACCTGTGGATAGGATTTTTCCAGCAGGGAATAATGTGATTATTTTTCTCTGCCAAGAAATAGTCAACCCTAGGTCGTCATTACTTAAACAAGTAGATGATTATATACTAAAGGGAAAAATATATTATATGAGGGAAATTTTATTTTTTTAATAATTGAAGGATATTTTCCTCAACTAATATAAAGATGCTTTTTATTTGTCACCTCTTTATTGAAAGTACATTAGGCTAAGTTCACTGCTGAGTATATACATAATGGAATGAATAAATCTTTGAACACCACTGAGAGTACAAATTTGTCTATGGCCTATGCAGCATCTCAAGGTTAATGGATAGAAAAGTTATAAGTCAATACTAAACCTTCTATGTCCTTGAGTTTTATGACAACATAGATTTTAAAATAAAAACTGATTATATCTCTATTCTTCAATTTACTGTTACAACTTTGTCAAAATATTTCATAGTTTTGGTAATACAGTTATTTTTCTATATAGATTAGATAATAATACAAATTGCATAGTTGTTGAAGAATTAACTGTGTTAACTGTACAGAATCTAGTGTATTTCCTTGGAATAAAAACTCAATAGGTGTTATATCTCCCCTTTGTTTCTATTAGACTAATGGTCTTTATGTGTCTAGTCCTAATATTGACATCTAGTTCACATAATTTAAAAATAATGCTCATCAGATAGGTATTTTGTGGTGTTAAGGACTTTATGTTTCTAGATATGTTGATTGCCTTTGACTTTTTAATATATTTTGTTAGTGGTGGGGGAGGGAATGAAAAACAGATTGATTTTACATAATGATTTACACATAATTACAAAGATTTATAAGCTGTGTACTAAATGTTTCTGTCTCCCCCAAATTCACATGTTGAAATCCTAACCCTCAATACGATGGCATTTGGAGATGGGGTCTTTGGGAGATAATTAGGTCAGGAAAGTGGAGGCCTCATGAATTGAGTTAGTGCCCTTATAAGAAGTAACACAAGAGCACTTGCTTCTTCTCTCTTCCATCTAAGGATATAGCAAGAAGGGGACATATACAAACAAGAAAGTGAGCTCTCTTGAGGCACCAAATCTGTGATGGTATTAGGAGGTGGAGCACTGGGGAGATGCTTAGGTCATGGAAGTAGAACTCACATGAATGAGATTAGTATCATATTATACAAATGACCCCAGGGAGCTCCCTCATCCCTTCTACCATGTAAGGACACAGGGAGAGACCAGCCATATAGGCACCAGAAAGCAAGCTCTTACCAGCACCAGGTCTGATAGTGCCTTGATCTTAGACTTTCCATCCTCCAAAACTGTAACAGATAAATGCTTGTTACTTAAGCCACCCAGTCTATGGAATTTTTGTCATGGCAGTCAGAACAAAGACAGAAACAGTACCCAAAATTAGTACCATGATTGAAAGTGATACTTAGAGGCTAAACAAGGATTCTGGGGTACTCTCTGCTGTCACTGTTTCTAGACCTTTCCAGTGGGCAGGGGTAGGGCATCCTGAATTCACTCAGATAATTCAAATTCACATTCAAGATCATGTGGTTTTTTTTTTCTTTAAAAATTGTGATAAAATATGTATAACATAAAATTTACTATCTTGGAGAGCCTGGGAGACTCAGTCAGCTAAGCATTAGACTCTTGATTTTAGTTCAGGTCATGATCTCATAGTTGTGAGATTGAGCCCCATGTCAGGCTCAGAGCTGGACATGGAGCCTGCTTAAGATTCTCTCTCTCCCTTTTCCTCTGCCCCTCCCTTACTGTCTCTCTTTCTCTCTCTCTCAAGGAAAACTCACACACACACACACACACACATCTTAACAACCCCCCAAAATGTATGTATTATATAGTACCATATAAAGAGATGCATCTTTGGACTCCATACTGAAGCACGCTTTGGACAGATTATGTGCACCAGTGCATTCAGAGAGGGAAAGATTCCAAATCCTATTTTAGGATTTGGGACTTCTACCCTATGAAATTTCATGGTACAACCTTGACAGACTCAGCAAACACACTTGATGTCTGAGGAGAGTGCTCTCATGTGAATATCTTGAAAGAGAATTCTCATTTTTCATTTTCAGCTGTTATCTAATCAGTGTCCCACAGATATTAAAATTGGTCCATAATACTTAATTAAAATGTGCTTTGAAACTCATGCTCTAGGGTAAAAATAGTTACCCAAGTGACCCTGTGTTGAGCTGCAATGGGAAAGCTGACGTAATGAGGTTCCCACTTAACCTTCTTCCACATGAAAAACTCCATTTTCATTTTTGTATGCTCTGACTTTCTTCATAAGGTTGTGCATAAGGAAAGGATTATGATGCTATAAAAAAATGTTAAAAGCTACAGTTTTAGAACATTGATAAAAAAGTATCTGAAAGTGCATAGACCAAGAAACTTAATATATACTGAAATAAATAAAAAGCACTGCCTTATCCTCATATTTTAAGGTACATCAGTTATTACTACACTATTTCAAAAGAAAATATTTTCAAAGTTTCATTCCAAAATTGTAAAATTATTTAATTATAGTAGAAGTTTCCATCATGACCAAATACTATTATTAAATTGAACCATATACAATTGCCATTTTTATAGGTTAAAAACGATAGAATGTTGACATTCTCATATGGTTCCTTCTACTGTGCCCTACTATGTTCAAAAACAGGGGCATCTGGGTGGCTCAGTCAGTTATGTGTCCGACTTTTGATTTAGGCTCAAGTCATGATCTCATGGCTTGTGAGATCAAGCCTAGTGTTAGGCTTTGTGCTTAGTATTCTGTCTCTCCCTTTCTTTCTGCCCCTACCCCTCTTGCATTCTCTCTCTCTCTCTCTCTCTCTCCTTCTGAAAAGAAATAAATGAAACATTAAAAAAATAGAGCTATGTAGGGTGCCTCAGTGGCTCAGCTGCTTGAGTGTCCAACTTTTGATTTTGGCTCAGGTCATGATCCCAGGGGTGTAGGATCAAACCCCACATAGGGTTCCACACTGAGCATGGAGCCTGATTAAGATTCTCTCTCTTTCTCCCTCTGCCCCTCTCCTCTCCTTATGCTCTCTCTTTTTCTAAAGACAAACAACAACAACAAACATTTGGGAAAAAATAAAAGAACAAAGGTATGCATGGATATAAAGGAAACATATTCCAAACTGGGATGCTGGGACACATTTGGGAGAAGATTCACAGATAGGGGGCACATAGTATGGTAGCTACCCTTTATTTTTTAATTATTTTTAAATGTTTTATTTATTTATTTTCAGAAAGAGACAGAGAGTATGAATGGAAGAGGCACAGAGAGAGAGACACACAGAATCCAAATCAGCCTCCAGGCTCTGAGACATCAACACAGACCTCAATGCAGGGGTTGAACCCACGAACCACGAGATCATGAACTGAGCCAAAATCAGACCTCCAACTGACTGAGCCACCCAGGCACCCAACAGCTACCCTTTATTTAGTGCAGTTTCTTACATGTATGAAAGAGAGAGAGAGAAATAGACAGACCAGCTTAACTTTCACAGAGATTTAGAAGAAAATAGTTTTGGGTGAACCATAAGACCAGGCTAGAAAGTCCTCAAAGTCTGGCACAGACTAGGCTGGTCGTGGACATGGTAAGAGGGAAAGAAGTAGTAGAATCTTCCAGACAAAGACACAGGTCCCCAGCATATGTATTTTATTTTGTATGTGGCACATACATACTTTGGAAAATTAAAAGTAAGAGCTGGGTTTATGTGAATGCATATAAATTCATCTAGATGCTGTGTATTCGTCATCACCTTAATTTATAAACCTGTCAACCACATAAATGAGGCAATTAGCTAGAGACATATCACAGACACATCTCTAATTTAGAGGTCAGAGAAAATGTTTTCTTCAAATTCTTTATTTTTAGGGGCTTGATAAACCTTAAAACACCATGTCACTTTGATTTCCTTTGTATGACAGTGAGGCCCATCTCTATTAAGATTCCTTTAACCCAATCAAAAAGTGGTAGAAAATGTATGCATTGGAAAGTTTATCTCAGATCATTATTATAAATGTGAAGAAATCATGGTAAAAATTATTATTCTTTTTGTCTAAAGAACAAAGTTTCCAAAAGAAGTTTTGCAAAATTAGAAAAGCACTCTTTGAGCAAAAAGGTATTTTTTTCTTAATTTTCCAAAATTTTAGTAATGCTAACTAAATCAATAATAAGAATGTTTGCAGGAAAGAATTGAAGTCTCTTCAGGGCACTATGGTATTTTTGCCTTTTTTTTTTTTTAATGAAAACTAGAACCTTTTTCAAGAAGCACAAAAACTGTTAATTTAAGTTAGTTTAAATAACTTTAAGTCAGATAATTCAGGGAAGTTGCATGACATCTTTGAGCTTTTATTTGGATTACTGTATATAGTTATGGAAAATCAAAGGCATTCCTCTTATTATGTATTACATTTTATAACATTTCTTTCTTTCTTATATTTCGCATTATTCATTTATTCTCATTTACTTTAAATATTAAGACCTTCTGACATTTTAATTATTCATTCTCTGGTCTTCTCCTTCTCCCTTCCATATATTCAAATATTGGACTGTAAAAAAATTCTCTTGAGGTTTTACAGTGATTTAACAATAAACAAACAAACTTTTAAAGATAAGTTTTTCAGTATGAAAGCAAGAACAGTAGTGAGCAAATAAAATAAATGTCAATTGTATTTGGACATCTTCTTAACTTGTGTATTATATTTATTTTTCCCCTTTGGTGTGGTATATTCTTATGCATAAGTGAATATGTGAATAAATAAACAGTACATATATGCTGTATCTAAATAATTGTTAAAAACTAACACAGATACATTCAACAGAAAATCCACTGCTACCCCCCTTTACATTAGAAAATCTAACAGTGTTTGTAAAACTTGCTCTTATATCTTGATTTTGACACTAATGGGAGTTTTCAGTAAAGACTTCAAGTCCAACTGATGCATGAGACCAGTAGTTTCCCTTAATTGTGTTTGTAAATTCAATAGCTATTATAGAAAGAGACATTCTTGGCTGCACTTTACAAAAATTATTATACCTCCTAGGCCATACTTTATTCATTCTTAACTTCTACGTGTTTTAAAACTGTCTTGTGTTAAGAGTAACTCAGAAATGTATATTTGTCTCTTTCAGACTGGAAGTCTTTTTGTTCTGTCACACATTCCTCTGATAGCTCAATACTTTTGTCTAAATCTAACATAATCTTGTTGAGAATCTACCAAAAGGAATGAAGAAAATTCTTTATAAATAAAAACAAAATAAAAGAAATAGAAATGAATGTTGTGTTCTGGAATGTTTTTGCAATGAGTTCCTAGTTGAAAGAAATAGGAAAGCATTTAAGTTACTGGTACAAATGTGTATCAGTGATGTTTATTACTGAATATGAAATACTGACCTTGGCCCAATATTGGGGAACATTTAAAGACTTAGATTCTCTAAAAGCATTTTCACTCTCTGCATAAATATATATCACTAGTCAAAATTGGAGTATGAATTAAAAATAAAAATCTTGGTGTGTTGGAGAAGTCATAGTTACTTCTTGGAAACACACTCCCTTTTGCTACTGCCTCTGGTTTGGGGCTTCCCGGCTACCTCTACCTCTACAAGGGATACATTGCCCTCACCTTCTCCACCTTATAAGTTGACCACTGATGTTATTCTTTTGGTCTCATATGATGAACATTCAGAAATAGCAGGTTCTCTTTTATTAGATAACCATCCATGGGAAATGTGGAGAAAATTGATCAACCTCAACACCTTCCTATCTCCCTACGCATACCACACTGATTTCTCCATCATGACACAGAGAAATCTGCCTGACAATTCTCTTCCAGAATTCAAAATCATAAGTGGTGCTCTGAAGCCCTTATATGCTGGCTTTGTTCTGAAATACTTCATGCTTATCTGTGAACTCTCCCTTTAAGAATCATCTAAGAGGAAAATGGGAAGAATTGAGGATATTGTCATCTGATCTCTTGCCTCCCTTCCTACTTCATGGGTGGGACTTATCCATTAAGTTTATCCTTGCTCCTCTCTTTCATAGGACTTTTTATCAATCATGGGTGCTTCTGGCTGTGTTTTCATCTGAATACTCTAGAAAACAAAATCTAAGGTAAATGTTTGTGTGATAATGACTTTCATGAGAAGGATTCAATTCCAGGGAAGCAGGAGTGAGGAGACAGGGAAGAGAGGTGGAGAAAGGAAATCTTTAGAGTCATGTGAAACTAAGCACACTGTTACCACCAACTAAACATCCATTCTTGACAGACCTCTATGGAGACACTACAAGTATGTATTTGGTGAGAATGATGAGTTTTGCTGATGCATGACACAAGAGACTAAGAGCAGTAATAGCAACAGTATCCTCATAAGTGGCAACAGATATGGGAAGAATAGCAACCCAGATCCGCAATATAAGTTGAGTATTATCTTTTGAAAGCCCACTCTGGCTAGAAAGAAAAGATGCTTGAATCCAGACAGATACACTATTCTTTTTAAGTCTGCCATTTGTTTAAAGGGATCTACTTGTGTGCTCTGAGGAGAGTAGCATTTCACCATGAAATTAAATGCCCTTAACTTTGTCCCGAGAAGGGAGAAAACGTCAAACTCTTTAAAGTTGTGGCTAGGTGTAATCTTCTAAATCAAGAATTAGCAAGCTAGTCCCATGGCCAAACCCATCCCCAGGACTATTTTTGTGTGTTTCTGAACAATGACTTTTACATATTTAAAGATCAGTATAGGGGAAAAAGGAAAATATGTAATAGAGGCCCATAAAGAAGAAAAGATATTTTAGGGAAGAAATTTAAAAGATCTTTAGGGAAAAATCTTTAAAATTTAAAAGATCTTTAGGGAAAAAATTTACCATCTTCTGTTCAAAAAAAAACTGTATAAAGGATTATAGTAAGCTAACCTATAGATCCCATTGCTACAACTAGTGTGGATAATGTAACTAATTTTCATCCCATCTTTTTTCCACCCTCCACTTTAGCTGGTCTGGGTTTCTTGCTTTGTGGGATGATCCAAACCTTCATTCATATGAGCCTGACATTGGTTTTCTACGTAAAGGAATCATTTTCCAGGAAAGAGTTCTTTGTCCATTGTCTTCCATGGTCACATGTGAATTGGAAATTGGCTGGTTAAACCATTTTTGAGATATGTTCAGTTTCCATTGACTAATGTAGCAGATTTCAAAACATAGGGTCCTTTCAGGAGGTAGGCACACATTTATGCTTGCTGTTTAGACTGAAATTTTTTGATCAAAATTGTTTTCTCATTTATTCAGACTCCCAGATACTTACATTTGGTCAATATAAATGACCAAATGTCTAGAAAATTTTCTAGCCAAATGTCTAGAAAAATTCTACAGTGCCTGAGGTGGGCTCCAGCCAGTCCAGGGGTCCCTGAAGGATGGACGGTGTCAGTGAGAGAGAATGAGAGAGGCCCTGAGATTCTTTCTGATCACCAGGCAGGCATCTCTGTCCGGTCAGTTTTGGTGTCTTTATGTAAAGGTCCAACAACAACATGAGATCAGAAAAAGGAATTTTTACAATGGAAAGCTCTTTGTGATAAGATGCTTTGAAAAGTGTACAAGAACAAGTTTTTTGGAAATACTCTTGCAGAAGTACCCCAATCATAGTGAGGTTGAGTAAATCTTACAACTAAGGAAATAACAGGATGTTCTTAGTGAAAAACAGGATGACATACATATTTGTTCTAAGTTAGTAACGCTAGGGTTAGGACATAGGTTAAGTTGTATATAGATAGGCTAGGAGTCAGTCTGTCTGGCTGTCAAGAGGATGAATGTTTTTAAACTGGTTAATGAGTTGTTTGTGGAAACCTTGTTGACTTGATGCTGAATGTGTAAACACCATGGAGGCCCTAAATGTGTTGGCCTTTGTTTTTGGGTTATGTTCCAGCTACTCTTACCTATCCTCATCCCAGCCGCCAGTGTAAGGGAGGGTGTTTGCAGAAAGCAGACCTCAGGGAAGGGACTGCCATACATCACCAGTTAGAAAAGGTGTAAGTATTAACTTAAGTTCTGCCCTTATCTGTTCCTCAACTCTAAATTATGTTCTTTGGGGCGCCTGGGTGGCTTAGTCGGTTAAACGTCCGACTTTCGCTCAGGTCATGATCTCGCGGTTCGTGGGTTCGAGCCCCGCGTCGGGCTCTGTGCTGACTGCCAGCTCAGAGCCTGGAGCCTGTTTCAGTCTGTGACTCCCTCTCTCTCTGACCCTCCCCTGCTCACGCTGTCTCTCTCTCTCTCCTAGAAATAAATAAAACATTAAAAAAAAATTTTTTTTAATTATGCTCTTTGTCTCAGGGCCAGGCTCATCCACAGAGCTTTTGTCTAAAATCTCTTTTGAAAAGGCAGGAATATGCTTTTCCTTACAAGCAATCTGTGTTGGGAATATCAGTCTGATCTGGAATATTGTGAGGCTTGGTTAATACCCGCAGACTTATTTCCAACACAAGCCAGTAGTAGCAGGAGATACCAGTTTTCATTTCTCATGGCAGGAGCTGTGCAAACACTGCCATTTCCTCACTGTGACTGCCGTCCAGAGAGGCCGGTGCGGCTCCCAGGACCGCAGGACTGATTTTTTTTTTTAAATCTTTTAGCCATTGACTTCTGTGCTCTGTCACCCAATTAGCCATTAGTTTAATAGCCTCTGCCCTGGTAAATTGCCTTAGATGGGGAAAAACCATACTTAATATAGTCTTTGCCAATTTCCTTACCCATTTGTCTAAACGAGAATAACAAGTAGTAGCATGAAAATAAATTGGGACTCTAATTCTACCAATAATTTCTCCTGATAAAGATTTTTATCTATTTCTATTTTTTTTTTTTTTTTTTTTTTTTCTCGT